>NC_029793.2:119566427-119580084 GCF_000816755.2 Arachis ipaensis
GGGAAAGAGCATAAGCTTGTAGACCTCAGGATCAACCCATTGGTCTTGACAGTGTTACAGATTTGCAAGAATTCAGCTAAGAACTGATGAGGATCTTCCAATAGAAGACCATGAAACTTGCAATTCTGTTGCATCACAGAAACTAATTGAGGCTTAAGCTCAATGTTGTTTGCTCCAATGGCAGGGATTGAGATGCTTCTCCCATAGAAGTTGGGAGTAGGTGCAGTAAAGTCACCAAGCACCTTCCTTGCATTGTTGGCATTGTTGTTGTTTTTGGCTGCCATGACTTCTTCTTGTTTGAAAATTTCTGTTAGGTCCTCTATAGAGAGTTGTACTTTAGCTTCTTTTAGCTTTCTCTTCAAGGTCCTTTCAAGTTCAGGATCAGCTTCAACAAGAATGCCCTTGTCCTTGCTCCTGCTCATATGAAAAGAGAGGAGAAGAAAATATGGAATCCTCTATGTCACAGTATAGAGATTCCTTGAGGTGTCAGAGGAAAATAAAAATAGAAGGATGAGGTAGAGAAGAGAGAATTCAAACTTATCAAGAGGGACAGAGTTCGAATTGCTGATAATGGAGAAGTGTTAGTCCTTTAAATAGAAGGAATTGAGAAGAGGGGAAGAATTTTTTAAAGTAAAAAGATTTTGAAATAATTAAAAGAAATTTTGAAAATTTGGTAAATGATTTTTGAAAACTAAGATTGGGAAAGAAATTAAGTGATTTTTGAAAAAGATTTTGGAATTAGAAATTAAAAGATATGATTGAAAATAAATTCTGCAAAAGATGTGATTGAAAAGATATGATTGAAAATCAAATGAAAAAAGAAAGTTTTAAAATTAAAGTTGATTACTTGACTAACAAGAAATTAGAAGATATGATGCTAGAATTTAAAATTTGATCCTTTCTTAATAGGCAAGTAACAACTTGAAAATTCTGAATTAAATCAATAATTGTAGCAAGGATTTTCGAAAATAATGATAATTAAAAAAAAATGGAAAGAAATTGATTTTGAAAGGATATGATTGAAAATATATGATTTGAAAAAGATTTGATTTTGAAAAATTATGAAAATTTGGAAAAGATTTGGATTTTCGAAAATAATGATAATTAAAAAAAAATGGAAAGAAATTGATTTTGAAATGATATGATTGAAAATATATGATTTGAAAAAGATTTGATTTTAAAAAATTATGAAAATTTGGAAAAGATTTGGATTAAAAACAAAATCTTCCTTCTAGTGTCCTCCTGGCATTGAACGCCCAGAATGGCATCCATTCTGGCGTTGAACGCCCAGAATGGTATCCATTCTGGCGTTTAACGCCCAAAATGCTACTTTTTGGGCGTTTAACGACCAGCCAGGTACCCTGGCTAGCGTTTAAACGCCAGTTTTCCTTCCTTACTGGGCGTTTTGAACGCCTAGCTTTTTCTCTGTAATTCCTCTACTGACTGTTCTGAATCTTCAATTCTCTGTATTATTGATTTGAAAAGACATAATTTTGAAAATTTTTTGAATTTTTAGAGAGTAATAACAAAATGAAACTAAATCATGAAGAACTAAGATCAAATAAACAATGCATGCAAGACACTAAACTTAGAAATTTGTATACTAAGGACTATAACAATTTGAAAATGCATATGAGAAACAACAAAAGACACAAAACAAGAGAATTTAAATATCAGAGCAAGAAAATCATCAAGAACAACTTGAAGATTATGAAGAACATAATGCATATATTCGAAAAAAATGCAAGTAGAATAAAGACATGCAATTGACACCAAACTTAAAATTAGACCCTAGACTCGAACAAGAAACATAAAATATTTTTTATTTTAAGATTTTATAATTTTTTTTGTGATTTTTCGAAAATTATATGGAAAAGAAAATAAAGAGATTCAAAATTTTTAATAAGAATTCCAGGAATCATGCAATGTTAGTCTAAAACTCCGGTCCAGAAATTAGACATGGCTTACTAGCCAGCCAAGCTTTCAGTGAAAGCTTCGGTCCAAAACACTAGACATGGCCAATAGCCAGCCAAGCTTTAGCAGATCATTACTTTCAATAGCAGGATTGATAGAAATCAACAAGCTCTTGTGATGATAAGTTGAAACCTCGGTCCAAAAGATTAGACATGGCTTCACAGCCAGCCAGACTTCAACAAATCATCATGAAACTCTAGAATTCATTCTTAAAAACTATGAAGAACAAAATAGAAAATTTTTTGTATTTTTGAAAAAAAAATTTCGAAAATAAAAAGTAAAAAGCTTAAACATAAAATAAAATTACCTAATCTAAGCAACAAGATGAACCGTCAGTTGTTCAAACTCGAACAATCCCCGGCAACAGCACCAAAAACTTGGTGAACGAAATTGTGATCATCAATGGCGCCAACAACTTAGTACGCACAATTGTAATCTCAACTCTTTATCACAACTCCGCATAACTAACCAGCAAGTGCACTGGGTCGTCCAAGTAATAAACCTTACGTGAGTAAGGGTCGATCCCACAGAGATTGTCGGCTTGAAGCAAGCTATGGTCATCTTGTAAATCTCAGTCAGGTGGATTCAAATGGTTATGGAGAATTGATAATTAAAATATGAATAAAACATAAAATAAGATAGAGATACTTATGTAATTCATTGGTAGGAATTTCAGATAAGCGTATAGAGATGCTTTGTTCCTTCTGAACCTCTGCTTTCCTATTGCCTTCATCCAATCATTCATACTCCTTTCCATGGCAAGCTTTATGTTGGGCATCACCGTTGTCAACGGCTACTTCCCGTCCTCTCAGTGAAAATGGTCCAAATGCGCTGTCACCGCACGGCTAATCAGCTGTTGGTTCTCGATCATGTTGAAATAGGATCCATTGATCCTTTTGCATCTGTCACTACGCCCAACACTCGCGAGTTTGAAGCTCGTCACAGTCATCCCTTCCCAGATCCTACTCGGAATACCACAGACAAGGTTTAGACTTTTCGGATCTCAAGAATGACCGCCAATAATTCTAGCCTATACCACGAAGGTTCTAATCTTAGATTAGAAACCCAAGAGATACACATTCAAGCTTGTTTGCATGTAGAACGGAAGTAGTTGTCATGCACGTGTTCATAGGTGAGAATGGTGATGAGTGTCATGGATCATCACATTCATCATGTTGAAGAACGAATGGATATCTTAGAACAGAAATAGGCTTGAGTTGAATAGAAAAACAATAGTACTTTGCATTAATTCATGAGGAACAGTAGAGCTCCACACCTTAATCTATGGTGTGTAGAAACTCCACCGTTGAAAATACAAAAGTAATGAAGGTCCAGGCATGGCCGAATGGCCAGCCCCCATAAAGGTCTAAGATAGCACAAGACTAATCAAAGATGGATTAAAAATACAATAGCAAAAGGTCCTATTTATAGAGAACTAGTAGCCTAGGGTTACAGAAATTTGTAAATAATGCAGAAATCCACTTCCAGTCCCACTTGGTGTGTGCTTAGGCTGAGGATTGAAGCTTTCACATGTAGAGGCTTTTCTTGGAGTTAAACGCCAGCTTTTGTGCCAGTTTGGGCATTTAACTCCAGCTTTTATGCCGGTTCTGGCATTTTGACGCCAGAATTTCTATGCTGACTTGGAACGCCGGTTTGGGCCATCAAATCTCGAGCAGAGTATGGACTATTATATATTTCTGGAAAGTCCAGAATGTCTACTTTCTAACGCAATTGAGAGCGCGCCAGTTGGGCTTCTGTAGCTCCAGAAAATCCACTTCAAGTGCAGGGAGGTCAGAATCCAAAAGCATCTGTAGTCCTTTTTCAACCTCTGAATCAGATTTTTGCTCAGGTCCCTCAATTTCAGCCAGAAAATACCTGAAATCACAAAAAAATACACAAACTCATAGTAAAGTCCAGAAATGTGATTTTTATTTAAAAACTAATAAAAATATAATAAAAACTAACTAAAATATACTAAAAATATACTAAAAATAATGCCAAAAAGCGTATAAATTATCCGCTCATCAGCTACCCAAGAAGAAACAATATCCTATTAAAGATTGCCGAGTGTCAAGACATCTAGCCCAATCAGAGTCACTAAAGTCAAGAAGATGAATTTATGATTCTCTTGGAAAAAACTTCCTTTATTGGGGCTAGTTTTCAAATATAATAACACATGCTTGGCAACTTGAAGATGAAAGGCAGTAGGAGATGCCATAAATTGACTCAATTATTGAGTGGCATACATGATGTCTGGTCGAGTATTAGTGAGATAGATAAGTCTCTCAACCAAACAACGATAAACAAAAGGGTCAGATAGCAGGGGACTATTGTCTTGATATAGTCTTGTGGCACTGTCCATTGGAACAGAGGTAGGTTTGGCACCTAGTAAACCAGAATTCTCCAAAAGATCAAGACAATATTTTTTCTATGATAAGCAAATTTTCTTTGCTGATTGAGCAATCTCGATATCCAAAAAATATTTTAATGGACCAAAGTCTTTAATTAGGAAGTGTTAGTGTAAAATAGACTTAATGACACCAAGTTCAGAAATAGAATCACCACTGAAAATGACGTCAACATAGACTAGAAGTATAGAAATTTGAGTACTAGTCTATGAAGCACGGATACTTCGCTGAGTTGCCGTGTCTGTGTATCGGACACATTTCAAACACGACACTCACCGACACTCGTTCGACACACGTATCTGCTGTGTCCAACCGTGTCTTAATAAAAAATAAAAAATTCTTCTCCGAACACGTCTGAACACACCTAAATACCATCACGTGTCAGCGTGTCCAGTCTTATTCTTAACATATATTCTTAAAATAAATTTAGATATAGTATATATCATTATTTATTAAAACAAAAAATATTTTAAATACTTGATATAATTAAAATAAGACATTAAAAATAATTAAAAAATTTAATTTATATTTTAATATCAATAAAATATCAAAATATCATTACGATTTATCTAAAAAATACTTTATATTTTATATGTATGCGTGTCCCTGTGTCATATAAGATTTTTAAATTTGTGTGTCGACGTGTCCCGTATCGTGTCTTGTCTCGTGTCCGTGTCAGTGTCTGTGCATCATAGGTACTAGTGAATTTAACAAATAGACTATAATCAAATAAGATCTACTGATATCTATGAGATAGTAAAAGATAAGAAATTTTGTCATATCACATACAATTAGATTGTCGTCAACCATACAATGACTTCAGCTGTAACACTCTACCACACAGAGTTTTACGCTTAAGCCGTAAAATAGAGGTGGTGTGGTATTATGACCTCTAAAATAAAATATACATATATAGTAATAGTTGAAAAGAATTTATAATGAGGAGTCTTGAAGGTTTAAGCGAAATCGCAAAAAGAAAAGCGCAACGCTCACGTAACAGAAACTTAAAAAGGAAGAAAGTGAAGGTATATGCACATAAGGAGTAGAATATTAAAGGTACAAAATATCAAGCTCCGTACTCGACCTGCGAAGCCAAGGCCGGCCGAAGAATATCATATATATATATATATATATATATACATTCCTAAAACAACTCAAAATACATGACTCAAACTCCTATTTCTCCATGAAGCCTCTAGGAGGAACAAAAGTAAAGCATATGTAGAGGAGAAGTTTATACATATACATATACATAGCAAAATACAAAAGATAACATCCCAACTTCGATTGCGATAAGAAAATCCAAACGCCTAGCAAGGTGCCTCTCGACTTGCATATGAAAAATGACAACATATGTATGGAATGAGAACCGGAAGTTCTCAACATGGTAAAGGTGCTAACGTACATAATATATAAGGTCCCTGAAAAGTGAGAGGTGATCCTAGAACTTTGACTCTCAGATTGAAAACTTAGTTATATATTAAATCAGAAACCAGGTAAACTATCTAAGGTACTTATGTTCTAATCCAAATATGACTTAACACCTCAATTTCACTCCCCTCCAATCTTTCAAAACTCCGGTGGAACAACCCTTGTCACTCCTTCGTCAGACAAGGGATCTCTCAGTTGCATAGACATATAATACAGACAAAGAAAACATAGAGAGATTGTAGTTACAGCAAATATAACATATAGAAATTAGGCATAGTTGATCAAATAGGAAATCCTAAGTAATGCAAATTCAAACAAAACAGACAAATGCAAATGATGTATGCCTGCTCTATGGCTGATGAAATCATTTGTCAGTTATATAGCCAAACCCTACATGTTCGGTAGTTAACCTTGGACAGTCCATTTGTGCACGCATCCCCAAGAGTTTATCCCCAAAAATTCCCCCAATGAAATGAAATTTCATGATTGATATATATAGGGAAATTTTTGGGGCGTTAAAGTGTCTGGCCACATCTTGCGACTTAGGGTCAACAGAGTATCGAGTCTCAACCAGAAGCGAGTGGTGGCTAGCCGTGCATCTACCTAGGAAAACTAAAATCTCAGATAAATGGAAGTGCCTAAGCCAAATAATAATTCAATATCAATCATTCATTATTAATTTTGTCATCATTCATAACATCATCATCATTTTCGCACTTCCTCAGCCACAAAATCAATACTTCAAAATCTTTCTTCACCGTCAAGTTAACTCATTCTCAAAGTTTACCCCTCTCCCTATGTTTAAGAACTAAATTCGAGACTTTAGAAGGTAACTATAGAGGTTTAGAAGTTAGAAAATAAGTTGAAAACACGAAAAATACACTTTTTCCAAAAATAGGGGTTCTGCGTACGCAAGCCATGTTTTGCATACGCGGGGGTGTTATTTTTCTAATTTGCATATGCAGCTTCTGTCCGCATACGCGAGCCTCCAGGACAGGGAAGCTGTCTCGCGTCGCGTGGTATTGTCCACGTACGCGAGATGTTTGGGCAGAGGCCAGGGTTCGCGTTGCATGTGTGTTCGTGTACGCATGCCCTTCAAAATGATAAAACACTGTTAACTTCTGCAAAAATCATTTTTGCATACCAAACTTCTGATGTGCATAACTTTTTGAAAAATTATTTCTTGTCTGTTCTTTGAAAGGCATAAATTTCACGAATCCAATTTTCATTTAAAATAAGTTTGACAAAAGTTGAGGGTCCGAAAGCTGAGTTATGGCTAGCCGAAGTTTGGTCAAAAATCAAGTTTTTACCAAAAAGCTCCAAACCTCTATTTTACAAAATCCAAAATCTTAAACCAAGGTTTCACACTTCAAACAACATCAAATATACTTAAAGCCATTCCACATCCGTTCCACCCCTCCTACAACATTCCAATAATCAATTTTATCAGTTTCAACCCAATAATTAATAGCCAACAACAACTCAATTCATCAATAAATCATAGCACAACTTATAATCATTCATCAACCCTCATCAATCACTGCAATCATCAATTATTACACATTTAAAAAATTAAACTCACATATCCACCAAATCACTAAACCTCAACATGTTCATATAGTTCAACCTATCCTACAGTCATCTAGCCTAAGTTTTCACGTTACATTATATATTATCTATGAAAAACCAAAACCATACCTTAGCCGATTCCTCCCTAATGCTCGAAACACCCTAAGGTTCCGAACTCACAAGCTTCAAGCCCCAATTGCTCACCAGTCACCAACTCAGTTTCCAAGGTTCAGTCTCAAGCATCCAATATTGCCAATTTGTCTCCAACCCACATAGTTCACTCAAATTCTACACAATTATCAGAAATTCAATATAAGGTCTACTACATCAACATGTTCACAAGAGTTTATAGTTTTCTCACCTTATCCACGGTCATTTGAGACAAGACCCAACAAGTCTCTAAGATTAATTCAGCCCTAAAGCACCTAAATCACATAATCTCTCGAAATCAAATTCCAATTTTTTGAAATTACAAGGAGGAAGGCTGAGCAAGAATTAGCAAGGTACTTACCAAATTGTTTAGTGAATTTTTCAGAGCTCGACACGGTGGTCGTGTAGCCGCAAACGGTGCGGCAATCGGAGCTCTGGATTGAGAGTTGTGGTGAATTGAAATTGAAACAAGGGTTTGGTGTTCCTTCTTCACTCTCTACCCCCCTTTCAGCGTGATTCTCATATGATTGGGGATGAAGAGCTAAATTGCATATTTTATATATTGGGCCATGGACCCGATCCAACTGGTTCGGCCCGACGGTCTGGTTTTGGGCCAAAATCTTTAAAATTAGTGTTAAAATTCATATTTTTAATATGTTTATCTCTTTGGATTAATAAAATTTAGTTTTCTAATTCTTTTTATTAATAATTAATTTATTGACTAATTATTCACTAATTACGTGGGGTTTACATCAACAGCTGGCAGCATTGATTTGGTTGAGGAGATGTAAACCCGGGTGGCAGAGTCATGTAAAAATCTTCAGAAAAGATCCTCATTTAAGAAAGCATTATGGGCTAATGCTTCATAGAGGCCAATACCAAAACTATTCTAATGGTGGCAGATTGACAAACAGGAGAGAAGGTTTTTACGAAATCAACACCTCCAGTCTGGGTGAATCCTTTGGTTACAAGGTTCGATCAACAGATCTATCAAGCTTGCGTTTGATGTGATAGACCCATTTACAGCCAACTGGCTTAATATCTCCTGTACAATCAACAAGACGCCAAGTTTTGTTCAACTCAAGAGCATCCATCTCATCTTTCATAGCACTACGCCAATTAGAGTGTTGATTGGCCTTAAATGACTTTGCCTCAACATCAGAATATAGAGATAAAAGATACTTATTATGTGAAGATGAAAGAGAAGAAAAAGACTTGAATGAAGATAAAGGATATCTGTATTTTAAGAGAGAGTGATTTGTGGAGGTGAGAGAGGAATTACACAAGTAATCAGAGAGATATCCTGGAGGTCGATGAGGTCGGTCAGAATGACGAAGATGGAATTGCTCAGATGGTGAGGAAGGTGACGTGGGATGAGAAGGTGATGGTGGACTACTGTCTAGTGCGGAAGAAGAGGAGGGTGTATGACTCGAAATAGATTCGGTGGTCATGAGTTCAAGTTGGTTAGGATACGACAGTGAGGAAGAAAGAGAGATTGTTGGAGAAAATAAAGAATTAGATGGAGGTGGGTCAATGGGTATGAGTCAGGGTCCAACTAGAAAGGTTGGTATTTTTGGGTTATGTGTGTTGACTGAAAAATTATTTGGTTCAGAATTTACTGTTGGGTTGGAAGGAGAAATTAGACCATTTGTGTGGACCAAAGGAAAGACTAATTCATAAAAAATAATATTTCTAGAAATTTCAATCTTTTTTTCATCCAAAAGATAATGATATATTCTTTAAAATTATTTTGAAAACCAATGAAAACACTCTTTTTGGCTCTTGGATCAAATTTTGATCTATTTGTCACAAAATATAAGCATCCAAAAATTTTGAGGTCATGATAATTTGATGGATGATTAAATAAAACTTGAAATGGTGTTCTAAAATTAATTACAAATGATGAAACTCTATTAAGCAAATAAACATATTTAATAGCATAAGACCAAAAAGATAATGGTAAATTAAATTGAAACATAAGAGCACAAGCTATATTTAAAATATGTTGATGCTTGCGTTCTACTATTTCATTTTGTTGAGGGATTTTAATACAACTACGTTAATGAATAATGTCATTTGAAGCATAAAAATCATGTAAAATAAATTCTGGTCCATTATTGGAACGGACAGTTTTAACTTTAGAGTTGAATTATGTTTTAGCTAAAGCAATAAAATTCTTTACATGATTTTGCACTTCTCTTTTTGATTTTAACAAAATAACCCATATAAAATGACTAAAATTATCAACAATAGTTAAAAAATATTTATGATTATGAATAGAACTTTTTGTCAAAACGGATCCCAAATATCAAAATGTAATAAATTAAAACTTGCATTAGCTTTATTAAAACTTTAAGAAATGAAAGTTTCTTCTATTTAAAAAAATGACAAATATCATAAGCTTTATCATGATGCATGGAAATAAAATAAAATTTCTTATATAAATAATTAAGTCTTTGTTCAGAAAGATAGCCCAAACGGAAATGCCATAAGTCGGATAGCGTAATGATTGATTTTGTTTTGATGGTATGAATGGAGTGTGAAGTTGATAGATTTTGAGTGAGGGTATTTTTAACAAGATACAAGCCTTTTTTCATTCTACCTAAATCAATCTTCTTCAAAGTATTGGCCTGTAAAGTGCAAGAATAAAATGAAAAAGTGAGTTGACATTGAAGAATGGAGGTAATTCTGGATTTGAAAATAATGTTAAAATTGAAATAAGAAAAATAAAGAACATTATGAAGGATTAAAGACGAAGAAAATTGCAGAACACACTTATAAGAAGCAGTGACTTGAATGTTATTTAGTAAGTGAATGATAATGTGAGAGATTTTGTATATGATATAAACCAAAATAAATTTGATGCAATATAATTTGTGGTACTAGAATCAATAATCTAAGAATTTAAAAAGGTGTTTTTGTTAGAAAAATTATTTTAAGATAGGAAATTAGTTTAAAGAACAAAGGTAATGAGTACTTGGATTAGGCAAAAGCCCATTTTGATTTAATGACCCATTATCTCTACATTTTGAGGAGGGATCAGCCGTTTTGAGAAATACTATGAGAACTTGTTGTTGGGTTAGTGAAAGGTCCAAAATTGGGTTTGAATTGGGCTGCTGGATATGCCTCTCAACATGACCTAGGGCTGCCCTCTCATCATGAACTGGAGCGGCAATTGAAGAAGGCATGGTGGCGACAGCATTGGTGGAGGCAACGGCGTGATGTGAACGACCAGGGTGATGTGGATGCCTTAGAAGGTACTCGTGTTTCGAGTAGTAGACTTCAATCATGTGGCTGCTGCGACCGCAATAAATGCAGACTTTGAAGAACCACTACGTCTCAGCTGGAGGAGAGACCACTGCAACCGCGACGGTGTGAGGGGTGCCGTGAATTGACGGCGGAAGTGATGGAGCGCAAATCGTCCAAAATTCTAGTAGCAGCTTGTAGTTGTTATTTGTGTTGGATGAACAATGCAAAAGCTTTGGTTAATGTGGGTAATGGGTCGAGAAGAAGTAATTGAGATCATACTATCGAAAATCATTCATCCAATTCCTTGAAAAAATGAATTATGAAATCTTGTGATATGTGTAATGTTTCTGGATAAGAACAGACCGGAAGAGGGCGAGAATTGATGAGTTCCTCCCAGAGAGACTTCAGTGATGTGTAGAACTCGATGACTTATAGATTGCCCCGCTTGAGTGCATAGCCTTCTTCTAGCAACTCAGCGATTCAGAGAAAATCGCTCTAAGCAAATCGTTCTTTCAAATTGGTTCAGACAAAGGAAGCAGTAGCAAATAGATGACACTGGGTTATAGAAGGGGACAGAGAATGAAACAACCAAGACGAGACCAAGTTGTTGCAACGTTCCTAAGTCGGGAAAAGAGGATCATCAGGCAGAGGAAAGGATATAGAACCTGTAAGAAATCTATATTTATTTTTGGAAATTATAGCATAGTGAATTATCTATTCCATGAATGGTAGTTATTTCCTATTAGAACAGGGTAACCAAGACTGAGGTAGTCACTTGGATGAATGTAATAGGGATTGATTGGATCCTGAGCTAAATTGGAAGGTTGATTATTCATTGTGGGAGGGGGTGAAGGAGTTTTAGGATTTGAATTAGTTGGTTTATCCATGGATATCAGCAGAGTTCAAGAGGAGCTCTGATACTATAATAAAACTGAGTATGCATAGGTAAAGAATGTTGTGTTATGTATTTACAAAGGTAAAGCTAAAATATATAGGCTAAAATTGTAATCGAATTTATGTATTCTATTAGGCTGAATTTATGGAACGGTGTGAGACTTCTTTGTTGTTGCCATGGGTTAAGGTAAAAGAGTGATTTAAGACATGATCAAAATAATATAATGTCAAATACTTATAAGTACGATCCCCTTCCTGCATATTTAAGAGACTCAAATAATTTTTTCTATTTGATATAATATCTTGTCAGTCATGTAATTAGTTTGATTGCTATGACTAGCTCTATCATATGAGGTTTGATCCATTTTCACTGTCAATTTTTTACAATTTATTGACTCCAAATCAAATGCAAAATTATATTTGACAGAAACTTTGGAAATTAATTATTGTTCATAACTACGTATTGTGCCATTAGCTCCAAATTAGATGGTTTAGATGTATATAATGCTCCTTCCTTCTTGAATTAACTACTAATTTAATGTTTAAATGAGTATACTTCAGTAATTTTGGTTCCATTTCAACCATCAAAATGACCTTTTTGACTTTTCTGAGAAAAAATACTCATGGTTCTAAAAACCAGACCGAATCAGTCGGTCTGACCAGTCTAATCGTGAACCGATAGTAATTATGGTCTGGTTAGCTTCCTAAAACCGTTGCTTCAAAAATTGATGGAAAACTGCTAAACCGGTCGAGAATTGGCTTGTTGGACTAGATCGAGAACCGGCCGGTTTTAGAAAAACGTCGTCGTTTTGGCTCATTTGGCCTCCTGAACCATGCCTGATGTCTCTCACTCTCACTCTCATTCCTCTCAACCTCGACCAGAGCTCTAAATTGGTGAATCCCCCTTCTCCAACCCTAGCCTCTCTTTGAGCCACTACCGCTGCCCGTCCGTCAAGCCACTGTCGCCGCCCACCCATCGAGCTCAGCCACCGTCCGTCCGTGTAACCATTGCTCTTTTCTTCCGCGAGCTTGGTCTAACCCTTGTCTTCATCTTCTCGGCATCATCATCAACTTGTCATCTTCTCGTCGTCGTCTAGTCGGCATCTTCTGTTAATCAACGGTCTGTCGAGGTCATCTTCGAAGGATAGTGGCTCAATGCTCGCTTGTTCTTCATTTTTTTTTATGTTCTGTTTCTGTGATTACTGATTAGCTCTGATCTGTGATTAGATCTGGTCTGTGATTAGCTCTAATTTTGTGTGTTGTGATTTTATTGATTATTGAATGTCTTGTGATTAGTTTTGGTTCTTTAATGATTAGTTATTAGCTCTGGTTCTTTACTGATTGGCGATTAGTTCTTTACTTATTAGTGATTAGTTTTGGTGCTTTACTAAATCGAACGACGCGGCTTGAAAATATGTTGCTTTACAAGTAGTGAATGAAAAGCGACAATATCAATGCATATTGAGGGTTGGTATGGGGTCTGGTTCAATTTGCACCACACAGGAGGTTTGTGCAGTTGGGCGTGGTCAGGTATGAACGTTATTTTGTTTTATTTTATTTTTCAATTTGGTGATATCTTTGATCTTTGTTGTCTGTGTTGGTGTTTGTTAATGTCCTGAAATTTTGAGTTGTTTGTTAGATATGAGTTTAGATTGTGATAAATTTTGATAATTGTTATATTTTGAGAAAGTTTGGTTCAATGATTAGGTTGAGCTTAATTGCAGAAAAGGTCTTGCTACTCAGTTGTAAGGTTGGTACAGTATTAACTTATCAAATGATTAGAATTGTATTTTCTTTAAACAATGTTGACTTATTGAATATTATTATGATTAGGATTGCATTTTACTTTAGATGGTGATGATTTTCTTATGGAATGACTAAGTTTGTATTAGACTATTAGTATGTATTAGGGTACAAATGACTAAATAATCAGGTTATTTTTTTAGCAAAATCTTATTTTATTATTTATTTAATATTTATTC
>NC_029793.2:119580139-119581695 GCF_000816755.2 Arachis ipaensis
TAGTTACTAGTTACTAGAGTAGTTCCATGACTAATCTGATTTTTAGAACCTTATACTAGTAAACCAAAAAGTGATCAATATCAACATAATTCAAAAATTAAAATATAATTGAATTCAAATGATGCAAATAATGTATCTTAATCATGTATAATATTCACTTTTCAATTTTTTTAGCCGATCAATGCTATTACAAAAAATATTTTCATTACCGTCAAATTCATAGTGAAAAAACTGACAATGATATCAAAAATTTTTTTTCAAAAAGTTTAACGTTAAAAACACAGATTTAGCATTAATTCTTACCCTAAATTTAGTGTCATGTACTTTTTTAAAAATGGTGTGTACATTAACGTTAGATTTAGCATCGAATTAGTTTAACAGTAATGTCATAGATCAAAATTTTGTATTATACTTATGCATTATTCATTAACGTCAGATTTAGCATCGAATTAGTTTAACAGTAATGTCATAGATTAAAATTTTGTATTATACTTATGCATTATTCATTTTATCGCCGAAAGTTTTTATGGTAATCTCAATATGGAGAACAAAATCTAAAACCTATAAAATTGTCTAATTTTCCTAAATTTATTTAGTCTATATAGAAACCTAATCCCAAGTTGTAAATTCCTTTAGAATAAAAATTAAATCTAAAATTCAAAAAATATTCTTACATTTATGGGGTATATCTGAGTAAGGTGAAATAAAGTTCTTTTATTTGGTCCAGACCCAATCGAAGATAATCATTAAAATGAATTTATTTTTGAGACTTTTATTCAAACCTATATATTCAAGCCAAACTAAAATCATGACAAAAAAAAAAAACTAAAATCGGGTATATCTGAGAACAGATTGGGCCAACAAGCATTACAAAGATGGCATAAGTATGAAAGCAAAGCAATGGCAGCAAAAAAAAGTAGTGTCGATGGCACAGCAGTGGCGACAACACAATAGAATAGATCTTTGAGGTAACACCCAGAGAGTGAATAGATTAGAGAATGCAAGAAGATAGGCCACAGAAGTAGCAACAATGAGTTCAGAGAGGTGACGGAGAGAACTTTATTTTAAAATTTTACTCATTTTAGATGGCCCAAATTGAGAAATCACTTGCCTCACTGGGAGCTACACCCAGATTTGAATTCTCAATGAGAAATATAGTGTGTGCGAATGGATGTGTGTTGTGTAATGTGTAAGACCAAAAAAAAAAAAAATTTGAGGAACCATATTCAATGTTTACTGTAGTATTATTATTACCTTTTTCATTATCCAAATTCATTCAATGGTTTAAAGCTTTTTTTAGGGGAAATTCAAAGGTGTAAGATCTATGTAGTAAGGATGATAATAGAGTTATGTACGGCGAGTACTCCTTTGTTGCATCTCATATCCATATCTTCTTCCATTCTCCCCACAAGTTTTTATTTATCAATTTTCTTGGCAGAAACGGATGCCTATAGATATTCGTAAGTATTAATTAAATTTTTTTATAGAAAAGTAAAAAACACAAAAAAATAAAATAAAAAATAATTCAACATAATTTAGTTTAAAAATAAAGATGC
>NC_029793.2:119582642-119583118 GCF_000816755.2 Arachis ipaensis
TCAAAGTCAAACTATTTTAAATATATAAGATTATTCATGTATTGTCTATCATATTTCTATAATAATATATATTGTTTAGATCCATTTTAACAACAACAACAATAATAATTAGAATTCTAATTTTAGATTTTTACATGTCTAAAATTTAATGATTATATTGTAATTTTACATCATAGTGATTTAAGAAGTAAGAATCTCTTTTTTTATTCATCTCCATTTATTTGTGGGGAGGAGTCTCAATCCTTATAAAGATTTGACAAATCTCTAATTTTATCTCTGACATATTTTTGGCTTTACTTTCGTCCCTACAGCAGATAATCTTCGAATATACTTCTTTTAGTAGTTCTTTTTTTTCGTCTCTAATATGGAGAAAGAGTACATGGAGGAAATATCCATTTTTCAGAAAAAACCAAATCAGATCTACGGACTAAAACTAGTTTTAATTTAAATTCATGTAATTTATGTTTTTTTTTTTT
>NC_029793.2:119583474-119585073 GCF_000816755.2 Arachis ipaensis
TACTTTCCTGCCTTTTTATTCTTTTTTTTTTTTGTTACACTGAACGTCTGGACCCTTCTTTTGAAGATTTTGGTTTCAGCCAGTTACTGTGTCTGAATTTGGGTTTCCTTGTGAGCTTGTCCATTATTATTTATCAGTTTGGGCCCAAACCATACATATGTGGTAAATATGGGTCTGGGCTCAGCCCAATACGAAAACGAAGTTATAAACTTTTGTACATCTGAACTTTCCCTGTTAGTGGGCCGAGAGGAAAAAGAAAAAGAACTTTCAAGGGATATATAATATACTTGCCCAAAAATAAAAGGGATATGTAAGTTGTTATGCATCTCGCCAAAAAGAAAATCTTTTGTTATGCAATGTAAGATAAATTTTCAGACCCCTGACCAAAAAGAAAAAAAAAAGAGATAATTTTTCAGACCAAAAACAGTAAAAGATTCAAAATTTTTACTGAATTGTTTTTTTTTTCCTTAAATATAAAGAAGTAAAAGAAAAGGAGACAAGAGCCTTGATATTTTCATGGATAATATAATTTTAAGTATTAATGTGATTGCCAATAAATTATAACTCAAATAGTATAGTTTTCTTATATTCACCTAAAATTTATTACTTGGACGACCCAGTGCACTTGCTGGTTAGTTGTATCGAAGTTGTGAATGAAAAACGATTTATTAAGACGTGCGTACATAGTTTTTGGCGCTGTTACCTGAGATCACAATTTCGTGCACCAAGTTTTTGGCGCCATTGCCGGGGATTGTTTGAGTTTGGACAACTGACGGTTCATCTTGTTGCTCAGATTAGGTAATTTTCTTTTTGTTTTATTTTCAAAAATTTTTCAAAAATATTTCAAAAATTTCTCCTTTGTTTTCGAAAAAAAAATTTTTAAATAAATGTTTTCAAAAGTATATTTTTCTTCAGAATTTTTAAGAATGCATTCTAGTGTTTCATGATGATTTGTTGAATCCTGGTTGGCTGTAAGCCATGTCTAATCTTTTGGACTGGGGTTTCAACTTATCATCACAAGAGCTTGTTGATTCTCACACACTTAGTTGCTCTATACATGAAAAGTATCAATATCTTCTAAAGCTTGGCTGGCTATTAAGCCATGCCTAACCCTCAGATTGGATCTTTAGACTAAGAGTATAAGATTCCTGGAATTCATATTAAAAATTTTAGAATCCTTATTTTTATTTTTCAAATAATTTTCGAAAAATCCAAAAAAATCATAAAATCATAAAAATAAAAAATATTTTGTGTTTCTTGTTTGAGTCTTGAGTCAATTTTTAAGTTTGGTGTCAATTACATACTCATCTTGCATTTTTCGAAAATTGCATTCATGCATTGCATTCATCATGATCTTCAAGTTGTTCTTGATAAACCTTCTTGATTGATCTTCATATTTTAGTGTTTTGTGTTGTATGGTGTTTTTCATATGCATTCTTGAATCCATAGAATCTAAACATGAAAGATTTCTAAGTTTGGTGTCTTGCATGTTTTCTTTGCATTAAAATTTTTTTCAAAAATATGTTCTTGATGTTCATCATGATCTTCAAAGTGTTCTTGGTGTTCATCTTGACATTCATAGCATTCTTGCATGCATTC
>NC_029793.2:119585178-119585762 GCF_000816755.2 Arachis ipaensis
AAGATCCTTTTCAGTTCTTAACTGAATTCTTGCAGATATGTGATACTGTTAAGACTAATAGAGTAGATCCTGAAGTCTACAGGCTCATGCTTTTTCCTTTTGCTGTGAGAGATAGAGCTAGAATATGGTTGGACTCTCAACCTAAGGATAGCCTGAAGTCTTGGGATAAGCTGGTCAAGGCTTTCTTAGCCAAGTTCTTTCCTCCTCAAAAGTTGAGTAAGCTTAGAGTGGATGTTCAGACCTTCAGACAAAAAGAAGGTGAATCCCTCTATGAAGCTTGGGAGAGATACAAAGAACTGACCAAAAAGTGTCCTTCTGACATGCTTTCAGAATGGACCATCCTGGACATATTCTATGATGGTCTGTCTGAATTAGCTAAAATGTCATTGGATACTTCTGCAGGTGGATCCATTCACCTAAAGAAAATGCCTGCAGAAGCTCAAGAACTCATTGACATGGTTGCTAATAACCAGTTCATGTACACTTCTGAAAGGAATCCTGTGAGTAATGGGACGCCTCAGAAGAAGGGAGTTCTTGAAATTGATACTCTGAATGCCATATTGGCTCAGAACAAAATACTAACC
>NC_029793.2:119585933-119591400 GCF_000816755.2 Arachis ipaensis
CTCATCTAGAGACCATAGAGATTCCATTGAACCTCCTTATGCCATTCATGAGCTCTGATGAGTATTCTTCTTCTGAAGAGAATGAGGATGTTACTGAGGAGCAAGTTACCAAGTACCTTGGTGCAATCATGAAGCTGAATGCCAAACTATTTGGTATTGAGACTTGGGAAGATGAACCTCCTTTATTCACCAATGAACTGAGTGATCTGGATCAACTGACATTGCCTCAGAAGAAACAGGATCCTAGAAAGTTCCTACCATAGGCACCATGATCTTTGAAAAAGCTCTGTGTGATCTTGGTTCAGGAATAAACCTCATGCCCCTCTCTGTAATAGAGAAGCTGGGAATCTTTGGGGTGCAAGCTGCTAAAATCTCATTAGAGATGGTAGACAATTCAAGAAAACAGGCTTATGGACAAGTAGAGGACGTGTTAGTAAAGGTTGGAGGCCTTTACATCCCTGCTGATTTCATAGTCCTAGATACTGGGAAGGATGAGGATGAATCCATCATCCTTGGAAGACCCTTCCTAGCCACAGCAAGAGCTGTGATTGATGTTGACAGAGGTGAACTAGTCCTTCAATTGAATGAGGACTCCCTTGTGTTTAAAACTCGAGGTCATCCTTCTGTAAACATGGAGAGGAAGCATAAAAAGCTTCTCTCAAAACAGAGTCAACCAGAGCCCCCACAGTCAAACTCTAAGTTTGGTGTTGGGAGGCCACAACCAAACTCTAAGTTTGGTGTTGAACTCCCATATCCAAACTCTAAGTTTGGTGTTGGAAAGTCTCAACAATGCTCTGAACATTTGTGAGGCTCCATGAGAGCCCACTGTCAAGCTATTGACATTAAAGAAGCGCTTGTTGGGAGGCAACCCAATTTTTATTTATCTAATTTTATTGTTCTTTCATGTTTTATTAGGTTCATGATCATGTGGAGTCACAAAATAAATATAAAAATTGAAAACGGAATCAAAAACAGCAGAAGAAAAATCACACCCTGGAGGATGATCTCATTGGCGTTTAAACGCCAGTAAGAAGCATCTGGCGCTGAACGCCCAAAATGGGCAGCATCTGGGCGTTTGAACGCCAGAATTGAACCCTGGAGAAGAGCTAGTGCTGAACGCCCAGAACAAGCATGGTTCTGGCGTTCAACGCCAGAAATGGGCAACAAATGGGCGTTCAACGCCCAGAACAAGCACCAATCTGGCGCTGAACGCCTAGAGTTGTGTGCAAGGGCATTTTGCATGCCTAATTTGGTGCAAGGTTGTAAATCCTTGAACACCTCAGGATCTGTGGACCCCACAGAATCCCCACCTACCTCCACTCACTTCTTCTCACCCCTCTTTCACACAATCCCATAAACACTCTTCCCCAAAACTCTTCACCAATCACCTCAATCTCTCTTCCCTATAACCACTTCACCACTCACATCCATCCACTCTTCCCCATAAACCTACCTCATAAACCCCACCTACCTTCAAACAAAACCCACCCTTATGGCCGAACCTTACCCCCCTTCCCTTCCCTATATAAAGCCCTCCATTCTTCTTCATTTTCACACAACACAACCCTCTCTTCCCCCTTCTTGGCCGAATACACCCCTCCCCCTCTCCTCCATATTTTCTTCTTCTTCTTCATCTATTCTTTCTTCTCTTGCTCGAGGGCGAGCAATTTTCTAAGTTTGGTGTGGTAAAAACATAAGCTTTTTGTTTTTCCATTACCATTGATGGCACCCAAGACCGGAGAATCCTCTAGAAAAGGGAAAGGGAAGACAAAAGCTTCCATCTCCGAGTCATGGGAGATGGAAAGATTCATCTCCAAAGCTCATCAAGACCACTTCTATGATGTTGTGGTCAAGAAGAAGGTGATCCCCGAGGTCCCTTTCAAGCTCAAGAAGAATGAGTATCCGGAGATCCGACATAAAATCCAAAGAAGAGGTTGGAAAGTTCTAACAAACCCCATCCAACAAGTCGGCATCCTAATGGTTCAAGAGTTCCAATGCATGGATCACTAGGAACCATGATCAAAGTAAGAACCCAAACCCAAAGAATTATATTACAATGGCTCGGGGAAAATACTTAGATTTTAGTCCGGAAAATGTGAGGTTGGCGTTTAACTTGCCTATGATGCAAGGAGATGCACACCCCTACACTAGAAGGGTCAACTTTAATCAAAGGTTGGACCAAGTCCTCATGGATATATGTGTGGAAGGAGCTCAATGGAAGATTGACTCCAAAGGCAAGCCGGTTCAATTAAGAAGACTGGACCTCAAGCCTGTGGCTAGAGGATGGTTGGAGTCATCCAACGCTCCATCATCCCCACTAACAACCAATCTGAAGTTACTGTGGATCGGGCCATCATGATCCATATCATCATGATTGGAGAAGAAGTAGAAGTTCATGAAGTCATCTCCCTTGAACTCTACAAAATAGCCGAAAAGCCCTCTCCTGGGGCAAGGCTAGCTTTTCCTCATCTTATTTGCCATCTATGTTACTCAGCTGAAGCTTTCATAGAAGGAGACATTCCCATTGAGGAAGAGAAGCCTATCACTAAGAAAAGGATGGAGCAACAAGAGAACCCATTCATGGATCTCAAGAGACACATGAAGCTCATCACCATGAGATCCCGGAGATGCCTCATATCCATGTTTGTGTCTTCATTACATGATCATTAGTATTTAGTAACTTTGTCTTAAAGTTATGAATGTCCTATGAATCCATCATCTCTCTTAAATGAAAACTATTTTAATTCAAAAGAACAAGAAGTACATGAGTTTCGAATTTATCCTTGAACTTAGTTTAATTATATGGATGTGGTGACAATGCTTCTTGTTTTCTGAATGAATGCTTGAACAGTGCATATGTCTTTTGAAGTTGTTGTTTAAGAATGTTAAATATGTTGGCTCTTGAAAGAATGATGATAAGGAGACATGTTATTTGATAATCTGAAAAATCATAAAAATGATTCTTGAAGCAAAAAAAAGCAGCAAAGAACAAAGCTTGCAGAAAAAAAATAGCAAAAAAATAGAAAGAAAAAAAAAGAGAAAAAGCAAGCAGAAAAAGCCAAAAGCTCTTAAAACCAAGAGGCAAGAGCAAAAAGCCAATAACCCTTAAAACCAAAAGGTATTCTGAACCTCAATGGATAAAGTGAGATGCCAAAACTATTCAAGAGGCAAAAAGCTACAAGTCCCGCTCATTTAATTGGAGCTATGTTTCATTGATAGTTTGGAATTTATAGTATATTCTCTTCTTTTTATCCTATTTGATTTTCGGTTGCTTGGGGACAAGCAACAACTTAAGTTTGGTGTTGTGATGAGCGGATAATTTATACGCTTTTTGGCATTGTTTTTAGTATGTTTTTAGTAGGATCTAGTTACTTTTAGGGATGTTTTTATTAGTTTTTATGTTAAATTCACATTTCTGGACTTTAGTATGAGTTTGTGTGTTTTTTTGTGATTTCAGGTATTTTCTGGCTGAAATTGAGGGACTTGAGCAAAAATCAGATTCAGAGGTTAAAGAAGGACTGCTGATGCTGTTGGATTCTGACCTCCCTGCACTGAAATTGGATTTTCTAGAGCTACAGAACTCAAAATGGTGCGCTTCCAATTGCATTGGAAAGTAGACATCCAGGGCTTTCCAGAAATATATAATAGTCCATACTTTGGCCGGGTTTAGACAACTTAAAAGGGCATTGAACGCCAGTTCTACGCTGCTGTCTGGAGTTAAACGCCAGAAACACGTCACAAGCCAGAGTTGAACTCCAGAAATATGTTACAAACTGGCGTTCAACTCCAAGATTGACCTCTACACGTGTAACATTCAAGCTCAGCCCAAGCACACACCAAGTGGGCCCCGGAAGTGGATTTATGCATCAATTACTTACTTCTGTAAACCCTAGTAACTAGTTTAGTATAAATAGGACTTTTTACTATTGTATTAGACATCTTTTGATCATTTTTAGATCTCTAGACCTCCATGGGAGGCTGGCCACTCGGCCATGCTTACCCTATGTTCACTTATGTATTTTTAATGGTAGAGTTTCTACACTCCATAGATTAAGGTGTGGAGCTCTGCTGTTCCTCAAAGATTAATGCAAAGTACTACTGTTTTTCTATTCAATTCAACTTATTCCACTTCTAAGATATTCATTCGCACTTCAACCTAAATGTGATGAACGTGACAATCATCATCATTCCCCCACGAACGCATTCCTAACAACCACTTCCGTTCCACCTTAGATTGAATGAGTATCTCTTGGATCTCTTAATCAGAATCTTCGTGGACGACCCAGTGCACTTACTGGTTAGTTGTATCGAAGTTGTGAATGAAAAATAATTTATTAAGACGTGCGTACAGAGTTTTTGGCGCCGTTGCCTGAGATCACAATTTCGTGCACCAATGTGCTTTAATTTGAATATTTAGATTTTGAATCATATTTTATGAATAAAAAATTTTTATCTGATTATCTCTAACTCTTGGATTAGAATATTTATTTAAAAATAATAGTATTTTTTATTTATAATTATTGTTGGATTATAAATTAGTTTTCAATTACTATTTTATACCCTAATTATATTATTATTTGCTCTTAAAAAGAAATCCTAATTTACTAAACACCCCAAAAATTCTAACCCGAACATTTTTCTTCCTTCAACCGCCACCCCCTTCCCAAAAGCACTCACACGCAGAAAAAAGAAAAGGAAGAGAGAAGAGAGAGAGAGTTGATCGGAGAAGAAGGAGGAAGGAGAGGGGGAAGAAGGGGAGGACGACACCGGTGGGCATCACTGCCGCCACGCCATCATGTTGCCGTCGAAGGTGTAGGGGAGAAAGGGTACCGTGCAAGGGAGCAAGGGAAGAGACGACGCGATCGTGAAGTGATACGTGAGCATCATTCATGGCTTTTCTATATGATTTATATGGTGATTTGTTAGAAGAATTTGGTGAATTATATTGTAGTATATTGGTGCACGAATTGTGAATCACACTTCTCACAACTCGTACCACTAACCAGCAAGTGCACTGGGTCGTCCAAGTAATATCTTACGTGAGTAAGGGTCGAATCCCACGGAGATTGTTGGTTTGAAGCAATCTTTGGTTATCTTGTAAATCTTAGTTAGGTAGCCTAGGGTTACAAAATATGAGTGGACTATGATGGATGATGCAGAGATCCACTTTTGGGGCCCACTTGGTGTGCTGGGACCCACTTGGTGTGTGCTGGGGCTGAGACTTTAAGCAATTCACGTGCAGAGGCCATTTGTGGAGTTGAACGCCAGTTTTTGTGCCAGTTTGGGCGTTCAACTCCAGTTTTTTATCCTTTTCTGGCGCTGGACGTCAGAATTGGGCAGAGGACTGGCGTTGAACGCCAGTTTACGTCGTCTATTCTTGTGCAAAGTATGGACTATTATACATTGCTGGAAAGCCCTGGATGTCTACTTTCCAACGCAATTGAAAGCACGCCATTTCGAGTTTTGT
>NC_029793.2:119591438-119610145 GCF_000816755.2 Arachis ipaensis
ATGTCCTCTAGAATCTTATCCAGGCCAATGTCTACTTTCATCATCCTCCTGTTGAAGGAGTCTGGATCATCCTTTAGCTGAGGTAGCTTTAGTATCTCTCTGATCTTATCAGGGGTGGTATGAACAATCTTTCCCCTGACCATGGTCCGAAATTCGTAGCAGGCCGTTCCAGATAGTCTTTGCTTGTCAGTCTGCCACATATTAGCATAGAACTCTTGGACCATGTTCCTTCCTACTTTCGTTTCAGGATTAGCTAGGACTTCCCAGTTCCTGATTCGAATTTGCTCCTGGATCTCTGGATATTCGTCTTCTTTCAGATCGAATCTGACTTCCGGGATCACTGATCTCAGACTCATTACTTTGAGATAATGGTCTGAATGTTCTTTAGATAAGAACTTCCCTTGATTCCAAAGTGGTTTTGGAATGCTCTCTTTCTTGCCTCTAGGAGTGTATTGTTTCCCTTTGAGAGCCATAATCTTAGTAGTGATCTCGGATAAACACACCAAACTTAGAGGTTTGCTTGTCCTCAAGCAAAAGAAAGGAGAGGGATAGAAGGAGATTGAGGTGCACTTGTTGATGGAGGAGGGGGGAGGCCGAACCCAATTTAAAGGGGTGGGGGGGTGGATTTTCGAAAAATTGGAAGAGATAAGATAAAAAGATTGAGTTGAAAAAGATAAGATAGAAGATAGAGTTTAATTTTGAAAAGATATGATAGATTTTTGAAAAAGATAAATCGGGGTTTTTGAAAAAGATAATATGAAAAAGATATTGAAAAGATTTTAGAGTGAAAAAGATAAGATAGAAGATATAGTTTGATTTTTGAAAAGATATGATAGATTTTTGAAAAAGATAAATCTGGATTTTGAAAAAGATAATATGAAAAAGATTTTGAAAAAGATATGGGTTAGTTGAAAAGTTTTTTGAGTAAAAAAAAAGATAGATTTTGAAAACGATAGATTTTTCAGAAAAAGATTTTGAAAAGAGTTGGATTGAATTTGGAAAGATGGATTTTTAGAAATTAAGGATTTTAGAAATCAGGGTTCTTGATATGTTCATGTAAAAATCATGCATTGAAGCATAAAAATTGAAATTAAAATGGAAATACGTGTGGGATTACTGGATTTGGCTCCTCCCTGTCCTCCTGGCGTTTGAACGCCCAAACACTGCCTGTTTTGGGCGTTCAGCGCCCAAATGCTGATCTCCTGGGCGTTCAGCGCCCACTTGCTGTCATTCCTGGCGTTCAACGCCCAGTGGGTGGCCATTTCTGGCGTTGAATGCCCAATTGCTGCCATTACTGGCGTTCAGCGCCCAGTGGATGCCTATTTTGGGCGCTGAACGCCCAAAATGCCCCTTTACTGGCGTTTTCTTGCCATTGAGCTCCCTTTCTCTGTTTTGTGTGCAAATTCCTTCTGTAACCCTGTAAACTTATACAAATGATTCTGTACCTTAGTGTCAGTGAACTTTTTATAAACAAATAAAAAATAAAAATAAAAATAGGGCAGAAATGCTTAGAGGATTAATGCCCCATGGCTGGGTTGCCTCCCAGCAAGCGCTTCTTTATTGTATTTCAGCCCTGTTTTAGTATCATTGGAGGGTGTGGCGATAGCCTCAACCCATTTTGATACATAGTCAACTGCCACCAGAATATAAGTGTTTGAGTATGATGGTGGGAAAGGTCCCATGAAGTCAATTCCCCATTCATCAAACAACTCTATTTCCAAGATCCCTTGTTGAGGCATGGCGTAACCATGAGGCAGGTTACCAGCTCTTTGGCAACTGTCACAATTACATAAAAACTCTCGGGAATCTTTATAGAGTGTGGGCCAATAGAAGCCACATTGGAGGACCTTGGTGGCTGTTCGCTCACCTCCGAAATGGCCTCCATATTGAGACCCGTGGCAATGCCACAGGATCCTCTGGGTGCAATCACCTTCTAATATGCATGGTATCAGAAAACTCCCAGGGTCTTTAAGCTTTTCAGGAAAGCTTTTAAGAATGACGGCACTGCATTCTTCAGTGAGGAGAACTCTTTCTGTTTCTCTCCACTCCTTTTTATGACTCAAGATCTCTTTCATGAACTTGGTATAAGAAGGTATTTGCTCAAGTGCCTCTGCAAATGGAATCTTTATTTCAAGAGTCCTTAGATAATCTGCAAAGCGAGCAAATTGCTTATCCTGCTCCTCTTTCCGGAGTTTTTGAGGATNTTCCTGGCGCCTGAACGCCAGAAATGTGCCCATTTTGGGCGTTCAACGCTGGATTTTGCCCCATTTGGGCGTTCAACGCCAAACATATATGGATATAACTTGGACTGATTTATCTTTTTATTTATTTTATTTTATAAGAAGTAAATACTTAAATAAAATAAAATAACTAAAAAGAATTTGAATTTTGAAATAATAAAATTTTTTTTTCGTAAAAATAAAAATTAATTAGTTAATTAAAAAGAAATTTTTGAAAAAGGGGAAGATATTTTCGAAAATTAGAGAGAGAGTTAGTTAGGTAGTTTTGAAAAAGTTAAGAAACAAACAAAAAGTTAGTTAGTTAGTTGAAACAAATTTTGAAAAGATAAGAAGTTAGGAAGTTAGAGAAGATATTTTGAAAAGATATTTTTGAATTTAGTGAGGAGAGAGAAAAACAATAAGATAGTACAAGATTTAAAATTTTTAGATCTAATGCTCCTTGTTTTCGAAAAATTTGGAGGGAAAACACCAAGGAACACCAAACTTAAAAATTTTAAGATCAAGACACAAGGAAAACTCAAGAACACTTTGAAGACTCACAAGAACACAAGAACATGAAGAAAGAACACCAAACTTAAAATTTTTAGAAAACCAAACCAAAATTTTCGAAAACCAAAGGGAAATCAACAAGAAAACACCAAACTTTAAGTTTGGCACAAAATTTAATAGAGAAATTATTTTTGAAAAAGGTTTTAAAATTATGATAGCCAATTATCATGAACATAAACACCACGTTCTAATTAACTGAGCTATAATTTTAAAGTATTTTAACAAGGGATAAATAATAAAAGACTCTAAACCAAAAAAAGAAAGATTTTTCCTAATCTAAGCAACAAAATAATCCGTCAGTTGTTCAAACACGAACAATCCCCGGCAACGGTGCCAAAAACTTGGTGCACGAATTGTGAATCACACTTCTCACAACTCGTACCACTAACCAGCAAGTGCACTGGGTCGTCCAAGTAATACCTTACGTGAGTAAGGGTCGAATCCCACGGAGATTGTTGGTTTGAAGCAATCTTCAGATTTTTGCTCAGCTCCTTCAATTTCAGCCAGAAAAATACCTGAAATTACAGAAAAACACACAACTCATAGTAAAGTCCAGAAATATGAATTTTCCCTAGAAACTACTGGAAATAAACTAAAAACTAACTAAAACATACTCAAAACTATATGAAATTATCCCCAAAAAGCGTATAAAATATCCGCTCATCATATATGCTACTTTGAGTTGTGTTGCATTTTTTGTTGATTTCATGTAGCATTTGACAAAGAAGTGGCAAGAATGAAGAAGGAAGAAAGCAGAAAAATCACAGCTGCTCAAAAAGCTTCAAATTCCCTTCTGCCACCTCGGCGCTAAACGCCACATCACTGGCATTTAACGCCGGCACCCTAAAACCCACCATTTTCTTCTGGATAGGTGGCGCTAAATGCCACAACTCGGCGTTTAGCACTGAGGCCTTGGGAGGCGCACAATACCTCACTGGATGGGTGACGCTAAATGCTACATTACTGGCATTTAGCACTGGTAGCGAATTTTAGAGTGGTATCCACGCACGCATCAAATCACATAGAAGGCATATTATTGTTTTAAATTCAAATAAATCAATAGAAAAGATATTATTAGGTTTTATTAGTTTTATTTTTGAATCAATTAGGATTTGATATAAAAGGAGAAAAGATTTACCCTGCGGGCTCTCTTCTCTGGCCACTTCCGCACTTTTTAGTTTTACACACTTTTACACTTTAAGATTTTCTCTATACCATGAGCCACTAAACTTTCA
This sequence comes from Arachis ipaensis, assembly GCF_000816755.2. Taxonomy (NCBI): domain Eukaryota; kingdom Viridiplantae; phylum Streptophyta; class Magnoliopsida; order Fabales; family Fabaceae; genus Arachis; species Arachis ipaensis. The sequence continues at coordinate 119,595,463 of NC_029793.2, forward strand.
TTGTTAAGGTTAGGAGTTTATATATATAAACATATGATTCTAAATGAGATACATAACAAGTACTAGTCTCGACTTGCAAATAAAAGGCTGGCTAAAAATATATTACAATCCAGAAGTATACCAAAAAACAATCTAGTTTCTCCAAAAAAACTCTAAGAGGGATATACAAATATATATTCAAAAGTGGAGAATAAATATACTAAGTACAAAATTCAATCCTAAAAGAGTCTTCGCTTTTCAAAGAGAAATCTAGCATGCTCAACGAGATGTGTCATGTCCTGTATCTGAAAATCAACAAATTCCACAACAGGTAAGAACTTGAAGGTTCCCAGTAGGGTAATAGTTCTAAATATAGACTATGTAAAATCAAACAAGCCCGCTAGGAAATCCTAAACTCCAAACACACAAGGTTCAAGCCTAGGGTTTACTAAACCAAACAGTCAGAATATACTAAGTTCTCATCTATACCAGTGATCCATAACCTCAGTTCTCCCCAATATCTCTTAGCATATTTCTTTCCAATATTATAGTTGATCAGTATTTATTTCAGAAAGCAGTGTAGTAGTAGCAAACACAAGAAATAAGATTCAAACACAGACAAGAGCAAATACAACAAATATGGCAATTAGCAGTTAAACAAAGTTATTCACATAAGCAATCCAAGTACAATATGTACATCCAAATAATAACAGATAGATACACATGATGCATGCCTGTCCTACTGGCCATGAGCTCACGTGTCGGTTATACTGCTAAACCCCACACAAAATCTGGCTGGCATCACTTGGATCAGTCTTTCAGTGCGCATTCCCATGAGAGAAATAGTAAACAATTCATGGTACCATTATCTCAACGAAGAATGCCATCTTACCTTCTCCTGGAGGTACAAATCGTGCCACGACAACAGAGAATGCCGTCTCATCTAATGGAGAGTGCCGCTTCACCTTGTAATCGAGAGAAACCACGAACAAGTGGAATTAACCATTGTCCTTAACCGGAATAAGTATCAATTCAGTACACAAGCGGGACAACACCCAGACCTTGCCAGTTCAGTCATTCAAACCACAATTCAGTCAACAATAATGTCTTTAATCAATTTCATAATCAGTAGGTTCATTAACCACAACCTTTCATCAAATTATCAATAACTTAGATTCATTAACCCAAATTCTCAATAAATTTACCAATTCTATTATCTCGTGAGCGGAATAATACCACCATCCTCATCGCAGGCAGGACGAACCACCATCCCCGCAACTATATCATCCGCTTTAACCAAATATTTATCCGGGAATAATTAAATTCAATCTATTTAATTTACTCTCACTCAATTCAAAGCCTAAAAACTAGTTATCAGACCTTATTTGGGGGGTCACAGGGGTTTCCAAGCTTGGCGAGAAAGCCAAACAGTTAAAAATATAATTTCTTCAAGAAAACAGGACCTGTGCGTATGTACACCTCTGTGCGATGCATAGATCAGAAGGCAATTCCCATCTCATGCGTAGGCATCATCTCGTGCATATGCACGACTTGTAAAAATTTCTTGGTGTGCATATACATACCCTTGTACGTACGCACAAGCCCTTGCAATCATTCTGAGTGGTACGCATGCACCACCTCGTGCGCACGCACACCAGGCCAAAATCCTAGTTTTTTGCATAATCAGAGTTTTCATATTTTTGTACCCATTTTCAATCGTTCATAAATTTTTGTACAATTATCCGTTTTCCTCTGTTCTTAGACGGTTTTAAATATCTTGTCACTAGCTTTAATTTAAGCTAATGTTTAGTCAATTTCGAGCTCTGAGCGCCATATTATGGCCCATCAAAGTTAGTCAAAATCATAATTTACACAATTTTCTACATAATGTACATTTACCATTTTCTAAAGTCATTTCATTCCAACACCACCCCAAAACCAATCCTAGTCATCCCCTTTACACAATTACTAATTGCAATTCATTCACTAGCCACTTAAAACCCAAACAGCCAAATCCAATCCATCAAAAATCTATACCCAATTCCAATATAATCATTCATTTTTCAACATTATCCCACCAATAATCAAAGCAACAATCAAATCATACAACCAATTCTCATTATTCTAACAACTATTCACTCATGATAACTACACTACTTACCATGACTTACTAAATAGGGGATACCTCACCCTATCAAATCCTCTGGCCCTAGATTTTTACACAGTTTTACATAATGCCTACCCAAAATTAAATCCCATATCTCTTTGACGGCAGTTTTAACCTTGAAAAATCCTCTCTCCGGTTAATTCCAACTGATGCCAGGGCATCTTGGCTAGTTTTACTAGCCATTTTTTTGTATGCTTTAGGGTGGTTTTATGCATTTTTCTAGGAAATGCGCAAGTATTTGGATGAAAATGCATTCACACCATGATTCAAGCAAACATTGTGAATTTTGAATGATTTCATGAGAATTATGCATGAATTGAATGATAAAATGGATGGTGCATGATCCCATGATTAAGAGCAAGACTTTGATGCACTTTGTTTGATTGATTTCAGGTAACAAGAAGCAGAGAAGAGCCACGTTAGTGGCTACGTTAGTACCACTAACTTGGCTACTAACATGGAAGGAAGAAAAGTTGGAACGTTAGTGAGAACGTTAATGGCATCAACTTTGAAGAAGGAGCAGCGTTAGTGGCAAAAGTGAGTGCCAATAACACTAGCAAAGGTGCAAGAAGACCCACGTTAGTCTCCATGTTAGTTACATGTGGGAACTAATGTGGAAGGAAAAGGAGATGCCAACTTTAGTAGAAAAGGTGATCTCCACTAACATTTGCGAAGCAAAAAGACCCACGTTAGCTTCCACGTTAACTACATTAACGTGGGAACTAACGTGGAAGGAAAGAGAGATGCCAAAGTTAGTGGAAAAGGTGATCTCCACTACCGTTTGCGAAGCAAAAAGACCCACATTAGCTTCCACGTTAACTACATTAATGTGGTAGTTAACGTGGGCAAAAGTCTCACCTGGCAGCCTGACCATGCCTTCTTCAAACAAGAATAACTTGAGCCACAAAACTCCAAATGAGGTGATTCCAGTGGCATTGGAAAGTAGGATTCCAAATCTTTCCAAGAATATATGACACTACATGGTGGACACTGAATTTGAGGGAGAAAACCTGCATTGAAAGTGCAAAGATGAACATGGTATGAACCTGTAGTAAGGCCAGCTGACCTCTTCACCTTCCAAGAAGTGTAACTCGAGCTGTAGAGCTCCAAATGATGCGCTTCCAAAGGTATTGGAAAGTAGACATCCAAGGCTTTCCAATAATATATAATAGTATGGGGGTGGACATTAAGTTTGAACTCCAGAACCTGGCAATTTTCAGCCCCTGATCGCGGACGTTATTGGCACTCACGTTTGCCAATAACGCCAGCCACTATGCCAGCAACCCTGTCCCCTTCAAAGGAGCATAACTTGAGTTACAGAGGTCCAATTGAGGTGATTCTAGTTGTGTTAGAAAGCTGACATTCAGAGCTTTCCAATGATATATAATACTCTATAGTGGTCATGAAATTGGAGTACAAACCAGAGGTATCTTTTAAGCCCAAAAACACCAACTGGGTAGCAAGTGTGACGTTAGCCACACTAACTTCAGCACTAACGCCACACTTGTAGCGTTAGTGTGGCTAACGTTAGTACTGACATTAGCACCTGGACCTCAGCTTGATTCTCTTTCAAGGACCACCCAGCCTCAAGGAAGCAAGCCCACAAGTGTCAACCAATCAAGGCTACAAGAAGCATCTAGAATAGAAATTTTCATTTCATTGTAATTTGCTTTTAATTTCATTTTGTAATTTAGGAGAGCCTATATAAAGGCCTTAGTTTTTACATTCAAGGGATAGACTGGAACGGAGAATTGAAGGAAGGGGGAGAGAGTGAAGACCAATTCGAACTTCTGTGAATTGGCACACTCCAAGGGGAGTGGGTCTTCGGACCCCACCCCTCCTACACTCTTCTTCCTTTTCTCTTCTTTTCTTCCTTAGGAGTAGTTTCGTTTTCTTTGTACTTTTCATTTATGAATTTTGAAGTTTCAATTTTAGTTTTAATCTTCATCTTTACTTTTCTGCACTTTCTTTCTTTTCTATTTTGGTAGAGCAATGATCAACTAACTTTTTTCATTGGGTTAGGGAGCTCTGTTGTAATTTGATGGATCAATATTAGTTTTCATTATTCTTCTTCTATCTTTTCTCTTGATTTTACTAGAAAGCTTTTAATCTTCATCCAATTGGGTAGTTATCTTGTAAAAGAAGCTATTCATACTTGGATCTCTTCTGAACCTTGGAAGAGGAATGAAGAGATCATGCTAGAAATGCTTTCTTATGTTGGACCAAATTGGGGTTGGAAGGATATGGTGACTATAATCCTACCAACACTTGATTTGAAAATGCATGTGGTATAATCAGTGACCATACTTCATCTCTTCTCATGAGCAATTGACCAAGGAATTGGCTATTGATCAAGATTTGAGAGATTGAATTCCAAGAAATTGGAATTCGATCACTTAAGATTGCCAAGGAGATCAATGAATGCATTGATTGAGGAAGAGATGAGAATGAACTTGATCCGGAGGATTGCAATATCTCTTGATCCCAATGTTCATTTTATTTTTAGTTCTTACATTTACTTTTCTTGCCATTTTACTTTTCTACACTTTATTGCTTTCTTTACTTTTATGTCAATTTACAGTTCCCTGTTGCTCATCATCCAAATATGAACCGTCTAACTAGGATAATCAATTAACCATTGATTGCTTAATCCGTTAATCTCTGTGGGATTCGACCTCACTCTTTTGTGAGTTATTACTTGACGACAATTCGGTATACTTGCCGAGGGAGATTTGTTGAGAGACAAGTTTCCGTGTGTATCAAGTTTATGGTGCCGTTGCCGGGGATTAATTGTGATTAACAAACTACCGGTTGATTGATTTACTAGATTAGACACTTTTCTTTTGTCTTTGTTTTCTTTTGTTACTTTATTTTCTTTTGCTAACTAACTGTTTGTGATATTGCCTCACTGGGAATTTCCTCATCTGTGACAATGAAGATTCCAATTTCTTTTGGTGATTATTATTTGAGACAAAGCTTTCTGCAGGAAAGAAAGGAGCATCCATCATATTTTAGTCAATCAAACTTCATGGGAAACTCTCCACCACCACAGAATGATTCACTTTACTATGCTCATGGTGGGTGGAAGTATCAAGAACATGAAATGGGGTACTTTCCCCAGCCACAAAATGGTCCATATTTTGGTGAAATTGATCACTACTCAGGTTGTGGCTTGGAAGATCAAAATCAAAGAGATTCCACTCATTCATACCCCATTCACAAGAGCCATCACCTCTCAATTATCCAACCTCACCTCCAAGTTTTACATGCCTAAATTCTTCATCATTTGAGTATGCCTCAGCACAAAAGTCTATCCCAAATCCATACAATTCATTTCACCATCCACAAAACTCAATCCACTACCCACAAGAGTCATACTACTTTCAGAACACACAACCACAAAACAACCAATTCCATTTACAAGCCAACCCCGCCCAACCATTACAACCTACCCAACCGCCTTTAGATAGACTTGCTAGGATGGAACTCATCATGGAAGAACTCAAAAAAAGTAGAGAAGAAGAGATACTTGCTACGATAGAACTCCTCCTTGAAGAAATAATAAAGACAAACGAAGAGGAAAAAATAGCAAAAAGGGACCATGAAGAAAAATTGAGACAGAATGCACAACTATATTCTGAAGAATAATTCATTGAAGAGTTGAGATCACAAAGAGAGACCACTTCTCTCTCTCCAAAAATAGAGGAGTTTATTCAAACGTCAAGAACAAGGGAGGAAGTCAATCAAAGGAACCCACACTCCAATGAAACAGAGAGTTGCATAGAGGGTGAGTTCATTGAACCACCAATTCAAGAAGATCTTGATGAAGAGGATGCTCCACCCATCATACAATACCCAAATCCTGAAATCAAGGTGGTGAATGCAATCAACATGAGCACTAAAAAGAGGATGGTGACCAAGAAAAGAAGGACAATATCTATGAAGAAGAAAAGGTCAACCAAAAGCCACCCCACCCCTACCCCAACAAGCAAGTTTACACAAGCTAACAACAGAAGAAAGCTTGATGGGGAGAGGCACTCAAAACAAGGGGCATTAACTGGCTCCTCTTTCCTCTTGAGGTCATTCCTCTTAACAAACTGGAAGAAGAGGAAGAAAGTCATGAACAACATGTCAAGCTAATGACATTAAAAGAGCGCTTGTTGGGAGGCAACCCAACCGTAGGTAACATTTTCTTGCTTTGCTTAGTTCACTTTCAATAATTTGGCATATGATTGCATTCTAAGTTTGGTGTTGCCATGCAACAATTTGATTTTCAATCTTCACTGGGTACTTGCAACATTCTAAATTGAAAGTGTCACACTAAGTTTGGTGTTGCCGCTTAACTTTCATGCAAAGTACCATGCCAACACCACTTATTAATGCAATCAAAATGTCTCTATTTGTATCTCTTGTGCCTTTATTGTATCCTTAATCTTGCTTGCTGAAACACATTCATACTCACACTTCTTTCTAAGACACTCATGATCCATCATAGACCCTATCACCACTGTTTTAATTGTTGCTTGAGTATAAGCAATCATTCTAAGTTTGGTGTGGGAAGGGGAAGAATAGGAGGAAAAGGGCAACAACAATGAAGATGAACTACAAGGTGGTAAAGTTCCTTTTTCCTCTTACTTATTTCCAGCACTTTAAATTGCATGATTGTCTTCTATTTTCTTTGTATGCATGTATGATTACTCCTTGTGAATAAGCATAATTTGATATTTGATTTGTAACATGTTGCTATGATATCATGATTATCATCTTGAATTTTACTTGCGCCCAATATCTCTAAGAATGCAACAAAGAAATCATTCTTTTGAAAGGAAAATGTTGAAGAATTTTATGAATCTTGGGGCAAGCAAAAGATTAAGAGGAGTGGAGATTTTGATTGTATGATTGTGTCTTGAGGTTGCATGTTTGTGAAAACTTGCATGTGAGCTCATAGACAGGAAATGAAGTTTAGAGAAGTATTATGGAATTTCTCAAAAATCTATTGATCCAAGAAGCAGTAACAAAAAAAACAAAAGAAAAAGAAAAACAAAGAACAAGCCCAAGGCTCTGAGCATCAATTACTAGGAAGAAAAAGAAAGAAACAAGAACTCAAAGAGTTATTGTCCTAGTTATATGTTTGTGGTGGATGTGTATCAAAGAGAGAGGCTTGAGCAAGTAAATCCTAAGGGGTGCTTCAACACCTAATACCTTAAACCAACTGGTTTGGGAGTATTGATTGAAAGCTTATCTTAAAAAGCCGCTTTGATACATGACACCTAGAGTCGAGGCCAAATTCCAAAAAAAGAAAGAAAAATGCTAGAAAATAAGTGCTGCTTCAAGGTGACAATCTATAAAGAGATTTCCATAATATCATTTGAATGAAAGTTCTAAGATCTAAGACTTCCAAAACGTAAGGACTAATGAGCACTGGAATCCTTGCATAAGCATACAAATTAGAGTTCACCCCACTGCCACTTATTCACTTCACCCACTAAGGCATCATAAGCAATTCTTCGATACATTTCAATTAAGAGAATTCTTTGTGCATAGTTCTTTTCTTGCTTGGGGACAAGCAAGATTTAAGTTTGGTGTTGTAATGCCAGGGCATCTTGGCTAGTTTTACTAGCCATTTTTTTGTATGCTTTAGGGTGGTTTCATGCATTTTTCTAGGAAATGAGCAAGTATTTGGATGAAAATGCATTCACACCATGATTCAAGCAAACATTGTGAATTTTGAATGATTTCATGAGAATTATGCATGAATTGAATGATAAAATGGATGATGCATGATCCCATGATTAAGAGCAAGACTTTGATGCACTTTGTTTGATTGATTTCAGGTAACAAGAAGCAGAGAAGAGCCACGTTAGTGGCTACATTAGTACCACTAACTTGGCCACTAACGTGGAAGGAAGGAAAGTTGGAACGTTAGTGAGAACGTTAATGGCATCAACTTTGAAGAAGGAGCAGAGTTAGTGGCAAAAGTGAGTGCCAATAACGCTAGCGAAGGTGTAAGAAGACCCACGTTAGTCTCCACGTTAGTTACATTAACGTGGGAACTAACGTGGAAGGAAAGGGAGATGCCAAAGTTAGTGGAAAAGGTGATCTCCACTAACGTTTGTGAAGCAAAAAGACCCACGTTAGCTTCCACGTTAACTACATTAACGTGGTAGTTAACGTGGGCAAAAGTCTCACCTGGCAGCCTGACCATGCCTTCTTCAAACAAGAATAACTTGAGACACAAAACTCCAAATGAGGTGATTCCAATGGCATTGGAAAGTAGGATTCCAGATCTTTCCAAGAATGTATGGCACTACATGGTGGACACTAAATTTGAGGGAGAAAACCTGCATTGAAAGTGCAAAGATGAACATGGCATCAACCTGTAGTAAGGCCAGCTGACCTCTTCACCTTCCAAGAAGTGTAACTCGAGTTGTAGAGCTCCAAATGATGCGCTTCCAAAGGCATTGAAAAGTAGACATCGAAGGCTTTCCAACAATATATAAAAGTATGGGGTGAACATTAAGTTTGAGCTCCATAAACTGGAAATTTTCAGCCTCTGATTGCGGACGTTATTGGCACTCACGTTTGCCAATAACGCCAGCCACTATGCCAGCAACCCTGTTCCCTTCAAAGGAGCATAACTTGAGTTACAGAGGTCCAATTGAGGTGATTCTAGTTGCGTTAGAAAGCTGACATTCAGAGCTTTCTAACGATATATAATACTCTATATTGGGCATGAAATTGGAGCACAAACCAGAGACATCTTTTAAGCCATAAAAACACCAACTGGGTAGCAAGTGTGACGTTAGCCACACTAACTTCAGCACTAACGCCACACTTGTAGCATTAGTGTGGCTAACGTTAGTACTAACATTAGCACCTGGACCTCAACTTGATTCTCTTTCAAGGACCACCCAACCTCAAGGAAGCAAGCCCACAAGTGTCAACCAATCAAGGCCACAAGAAGCATCTAGAATAGAAATTTTCATTTCATTGTAATTTGCTTTTAATTTCATTTTGTAATTTAGGAGAGCCTATATAAAGGCCTTAGTTTTACATTCAAGGGATAGACTAGAACGGAGAATTGAAGGAAGGAGGAGAGAGTGAAGACCAATTCGAACTTCTGTGAATTAGCACACTCCAAGGGGAGTGGGTCTTCGGACCCCTCCCCTCCTACACTCTTCTTCCTTTTCTCTTCTTTTCTTCCTTAGGAGTAGTTTCGTTTTCTTTGTACTTTTCATTTATGAATTTTGAAGTTTCAATTTTAGTTTTAATCTTCATCTTTACTTTTCTGCACTTTCTTTCTTTTCTATTTTGGTAGAGCAATGATTAACTAACTCTTTTCATTGGGTTAGGAAGCTCTGTTGTAATTTGATGGATCAATATTAGTTTTCATTATTCTTCTTCTATCTTTTCTCTTGATTTTACTAGAAAGCTTTCAATCTTCATCCAATTCGGTAGTTATCTTGGAAAAGAAGCTATTCATACTTGGATCTCTTCTGAACCTTGGAAGAGGAAATGAAGAGATCATGCTAGAAATGCTTTCTCATGTTGGACCAAATTGGGGTTGGAAGGATATGGTGACTATAATCCTACCAACACTTGATTTGGAAATGCATGTGGTATAATCAGTGACCATACTTCATCTCTTCTCATGAGCAATTGACCAAGAAATTGGCTATTGATCAAGATTTGAGAGATTGAATTCCAAGAAATTGAAATTCGATCACTTAAGATTGCCAAGGAGATCAATGAATGCATTGATTGAGGAAGAGATGAGAATGAACTTGATTCGGAGGATTGCAATATCTCTTGATCCCAATGTTCATTTTATTTTTAGTTCTTACATTTACTTTTCTTGCCATTTTACTTTTTTGCACTTTATTGCTTTCTTTACTTTTACGTCAATTTACAGTTCCCTGTTGCTCATCATCCAAATATGAACCGTCTAACTAGGATAATCAATTAACCATTGATTGTTTAATCCGTTAATCTCTGTGAGATTCGACCTCACTCTTTTGTGAGTTATTACTTGACGACAATTCGGTATACTTGCCGAGGGAGATTTATTGAGAGACAAGTTTCCGTGTGTATCACCAACCCCAACCGATCCAAGCCCCACCAAAATCTCACTGCTTTGATCCTCAACTCAACCTCACACCGATTCCACGCCAAGCAAATTCGCTCCACACCAAATTCAAGCCAAACAACTCTTAATTCATCTAATCACATCAATTTTCTCATAATTCAAGTCTAGGTTTTCCACATATAGGGAGAAAAATTAGAGGATTTAGATTTTTTACCTTGTCTCGTGTAACCTTGGGTTGAAACTCCATTAAAACTCAAGATTGAATTTCCCCTAAACATTAAAAATTAAAATTTTCTAAACACTTCAACCAAAAATGCAAAATTGAAGATAAATGCAAAATGGGGCAAGAATTTCAAAGTTTCTTACCACAATATTTAAATAGAATCAAAGAGGAAGTCGAGATGAACACATAGCCGTAAACGGATCGTCAATGGGAGCTACACTTTGGAAGTTATGTGGGATTGAATATGGTGATGAATAATGTACTTAAGACTCCTCACTCTCTTCTTTTCTTCTATCCGTGACTCTCACTCTAATGGGTGAAATGATGCCCGTTTTAATTTTTTGTGAAGCCCGTTTTAATTTTTAGCCTGTTGGTCCTACTCAGGGTCAATATCTTTAAGATAGGTGTTTTAATTTGTATCCTTAATATTTTCATTTCTCCTGATTATAAATTTTAAATTCTTAACCCTTTTTACTCATAATAATTTATTACTTAATTATTTTATTATTTACCTGTGTTTTACAAGTTACAATTATACTGTAAAAATAAGTGTACTGTAAATTTTTTCGTAATTTTTTTTATTTACAGGAATATGTTATCGAATGATACGAGTGGCACGAGCAAAGTTTTTAAGTTTCTATAGAATTATAACACTTTATTTATATGTATAACATTCGTAATGTTCATGCTTACGTCATCCATAATTTCTTATACATTACATCTAAAGTTAAAGATACATAACATTCATAATTACATGAAACTAACATCCAGAATTATAGTAAGATATTTTAGTTATTATCTAACATTGAAATTATCCCTTATTGAATAAGTAACTATCGTGTTGAGTTTTGACTGTTATTTTTCAGTTTTTTCTAGTCACAAATCAAATCATTGGTATCGAGGAGCTAGAGCTTGAGGGGGGCATGTGCTTCAACACATTAGAGGATGCACGCGTATATTATAACCGATATGCAACAAGGACTAATTTTGTTGTTAAAAAAAGAACCATTGGCTAGGAGACAAAAAAGGTCAATAGGTGCTTGTTAATCAGGCTTTGCATTGTAACAAAGATGGCTACCGCACATCCCGTGTAAAGAAACCTAAGATGGCTACCGTATATCCTATGTAAAGGCACACAAGAAAAGGAAAATAGTGTCCTTTACAAACTGCAAAGCTCGTTGCTATGTAGCATTAGACAGGATGATTGGGCATTAGAGAATTTTTCATTTAGATTCATCCCACACACACTTGCCAAATCCAAAGTTAGCTGGCATGTTCCCAACAAACCGACAACTAAGTATACACGGGAAGGACCTGATACAGCAAAATGACCAAGATGGGATTAGATCGAATAAGACATACCAAGCACTAGCCAATGCCGAGGTGGCCCTGACAACCTTACTTTTATAGAGTTGGATGTTAGAAATTACAGTAGTTGTAACTTACGTATCGTCAGGGATGAGACGAATCCAAAAGAGTTGCTTAAGCATTTCTCACGAATGAAGGAGCTAAACCCAAAATTTTTTTTTGACATAGATGTGGACAAAAACCACAGACTCAGAAATGTGTATGGGCCAATGCTCAGTGTAGAGCTGCATGGCAATATTTCGGTGATGTCGTGACGCTTGACACTAATTACAAGACTAATAGGTATCAAGTTATTATTTTTTTTTTCAATTTAATTTATTTTTTCAGGTAAAGCATTGGATTTTACATTTACGTTACATGTTTTTATCTTTTCATTGTTTGGGTACGACATGCCGTTCAGGTCTTTCATAGGCATCAACCACCATGAGATGTCTACACTTCTTGGATGCGCATTATTGCGGAATAAAGATACTAGTACATTCCAATAACTTTTTCATACTTGGTGAAGTGCATGGGAAAAGCCCCCGCTTGTGTCATAACAGACTAATGCCTTCATATGAATTCTGCATTAGAGACCACTTTGCCAAGCATAAGTCATAGATGGTGCATATGGCATATCCTAAAGAAGATGTCACAGAAGCTGTTAGGTTTTCGTCGTTTCGATGAGCTCATCACATGCATGAAGAGGATTGTGTGGGAATCTAGATCTAAAGATTCATTTGAGAGAGATTGGCACAATTTTATTCAAGAGTATAACCTCCATAAGTTTAGGTGACTAAACAGTAACATAATCTCCCAGTCTACTGTAGCGTGTGTTTAACATGGTTGTGGATGTTACTTTCTAGTAGACATGGATGTTGCACTTAAAGGTTAACATACGATATTGCATTTCTGTTTTCTTTATTCATTAGCAGATATGTTTGCTGACCGACACATGTGAGTGCCAGTATTTTTCAAGGATGAATTCTGGATTGGCATCAAGAGCACACAACGTAGTGAGAGCATGCATTCAGTTTTTGATAAATCTTTGAATAGTAAGAGCTCCCTGCTGTAGTTTGTTTACCAGTACCAAAACTGTCTTATAGACAAGGAGCAAAAGGAGCTTGAGTGTGACGATGTTAATTTAAGGGAAATTATACATTGTGTTTCCAACTCCCTAATAGAGTAGTTCAAAAGAGAATACACTAACTCTATATTTTGAGACGTCCAGAATCAATTTATAAAGAAGGCAGATTGCATTCTCTGCTCAATCAACCATCATGGTACAAGAACAGTGTATGAATTTAACCAACAAAAGATGGTGTCTGACATGTCAATGTATAGCAAATACCAAGTCGTCTATAGCTCGCACTCATCAGAAGTTTGATGTGATTTCTACTTGTTCTAATCGAATGGTATTCTATGTTATCACATTCTTATAATTCTTTTGCATTTTTATGTAACAGCAGTATCCTCATAGTACATTCTATCCCCATGGAGTAAGAATGTCAGTCGCAGACATATACACACATTAGGAGTAGGCATGACATGGACCGTTCTGACGACAGCATGATCATTTTTAGAAAATTGTGTTCTCATTTTTACAACGTTGCTCAGGATTTTGTGGCTATTGTAGAGAATGCTGCTATATTGTCCGATGCCATTGACAGTTCCCAGCACAAGCTTAAAAAACACAAGGAATCTAAGCGTTAAGCTGCACCTGTAACAAGTGCAATTAATTTGCACACGCATGATAAGTGTCCTGTTGACATAAATGAGCTACAGGGCCCACACCGTGTTCCTACTTGAGGTCGTTTGGTGACCATCAGACTTGGGGAGGCTTTGGACAAATATATTAAAAGGAGGGCTCACAAATGCAAGAACACTCACAATCACATGAGGTAAATTTATGATCTATCCCTTTTTCATGCGATTTGTCTTTTTTAGTGTGTCGGCTGAATGTTAATTTAGAATATTATTTTCATTTTAATTTAATTGCTCATGTACCTAATGGTACTGAACAACCATCTTCCATCAATGCGACATCTTCCAGCAAAAATACACAGTCATCTTGTTCAGGAATTACAAACAATTTAACTGTGCACTCTAGTTCTTTCACATCACCATTAAATTCATTTTGTAACACTGACAATCGTATATTTGTTATTTTTATAGCGTTAATGTAATGCCTGTTTATTTATTTTTTTACATGTATTAATAACTTACTATATGTTTTCAGAGAAAGCATGTTTGGTAGACTCAAAGTTTAATAGCACTACATAAATAAGTTTTAGATTTTAGTAACTTATTACTTTATAATTTGATCTTTTTTGTATTTATTTGAGTTGTCATACTTGGCTTATAGACTATGATATTTGATTTTAACATCTTTTTTGTATTTATTTGAGTTGTCATACTTGGCTTATAGACTATGATATTTGATTTTAACATCTCTATAATATTGGTGGTTTAGTCTTGTTAAAAAGTTTGTTAATCATTATTATTGTAAATAAATCAGAATATAGTTAACATTGAATATAAAATGTTCAATTGATAATTTGATCATGATGATAAATTAGTGCTTAAATAAATTTTAAAATTGAAGTAAAAAATTGGCTCGTACATAAAAAAAAAAATCTATAATTTATTATATATAATGTTCACTTTTATATATTTATAACGTGCATTACCTCAGCTACATAACATCCGAAATAAAAAAATATCTATCGATTCAAACTTTTAAAACTAAAGGAATATAATATTTTTATCTTTTACATGCATGAGACTCTTTCAAAACAAAATATCTTAAACTGGTTTTAAGAGTTTGCAACTAAAAAAGAATTAAAGTATAGCATAGGATACTCTTAGAAATTTCATTACT
>NC_029793.2:119610619-119613843 GCF_000816755.2 Arachis ipaensis
ATAGCTAACTTATCAAAAAGGTGTATTCTTTTTTTTAATCCATTAACATCCATAAGTATTTTTTTTTAATAATATCCATAAAACCCTTAAATAATTTTAACAGTAAATCCACACACTTCAATGCATATCCTAAGTTACTATTTATAGTTCGTTTAGTTTATGATGCCCTTTGCGCTCTTCAAATTAGCGATTTTGTCTTCGAATTCGTTCAAGGGTCTTTAGTCTTCTTTTTCTTGCCCTTATCTTCCACATAGCAACGCGGCACATTAAATACGCCATTTACCACACTTCTAGAGACGTTGTCTTTGTAAAATAGTATATTCATTACCAGTTCCTTCTAAATTTGTTGTAGTTGGGCATGTGGTGCACGAAATTGTGATATCTAGGCTCAAATAATCCCTGGCAACGTGAGCAACTTGGTACGCGCAATCGTGATTACACTTTGATTATGGGGAGATGGTGATGAGCGTCACACATAATCATCACCTTCATCACGTTCTTGGGTGCGAATGGATATCTTAGAAGCGAAATAAGATGAATTGAATAGAAAACAGTAGTACTTGCATAAATCTTTGAGGAATAGCAGAGCTCCACACCTTAATCTATGGAGTGTAGAAACTCTACCGTTAAAAATACATAAGTGAAAGTCAAGGCATGGAGGAGATGGCCAACCCCCTAAAACGTGATCACAGGATCAAAATACAATCCAGGATCTAATACAATAGTAAGAGGTCCTATTTATAATAAACTAGCTACTAGGGTTTACATGAGTAAGTAATTGATGCATAAATCCACTTCCGGGGCCCACTTGGTGTGTGCTTGGGCTGGGCTTTGAGTGTTACACATGCAGAGGTCCTTCTTGGAGTTGAACGCCAGCTTTTGTGCCAGTTTGGGCGTTCAACTCTGGTTTTGGCTCCTTTTCTGGCGCTGGACGCCAGATTTGGGTAGAAAGCTGGCGTTGAACGCCAGTTTACGTCATCTATTCTTGGTCAAAGTATAGACTATTATATATTTCTGAAAAGCCCTGGATGTCTACTTTCCAACTCAATTGGAAGCGTGCCATTTCGAGTTCTGTAGCTCCAGAAAATCCACTTTGAGTGCAGGGAGGTCAGAATCCAACAGCATCAGCAGTCCTTCTTCAACCTCTGAATCTGATTTCTGCTCAAGTCCCTCAATTTCAGCCAGAAAATACCTGAAATCACAGAAAAATACACAAACTCATAGTAAAGTCCAGAAATGTGAATTTAACATAAAAACTAATGAAAACATCCCTAAAAGTAACTAGATCCTACTAAAAACATACTAAAAACAATGCCAAAAAGCGTATAAATTATCCGCTCATCACAACACCAAACTTAAATTGTTGCTTGTCCCCAAGCAACTGAAAATCAAATAGGATAAAAAGAAGAGAATATACTATAAATTCCAAACTATCAATGAAACATAGCTTCAATCATATGAGCGGGACTTATAGCTTTTTGCCTCTTGAATAGTTTTGGCATCTCACTTTATCCATTGAGGTTCAGAATGATTGGCATCTATAGGAACTTCAGATTTTGAATAGTGGTATTGACTCTCCTAGTTCAGTATGATAATTCTTGAACACAGCTTCTTTATGAGTCTTGGCCGTGGCCCTAAGCACTTTGTTTTCCAATATTACCACCGGATACATCAATGCCACAGACACATAATTGGGTGAAGCTTTTCAAATTGTGACTGAGCTTTGCTAAAGTCCCCAATTAGAGGTGTCCAGGGTTCTTAAGCACACTCTTTTATTGCTTTGGACCTTGACGTTAACCGCTCAGTCTCAAGTTTTCTTTGCTGCTTTTTCTTGCTTCAAGAATCATTTTTATGATTTTTCAGATTATCAAATAACATGTCTCCTAGTCATCATTCTTTCAAGAGCGAACATCTTTAACATTCTTAAACAACAACTTCAAAAGACATATGCACTGTTCAATCATACATTCAGAAAACAAGAAGCATTGTCACCACATCAATATAATTAAGCTAAGTTCAAGGATAAATTCGAAACTCATGTACTTCTTGTTCTTTTGAATTAAAACATTTTTCATTTAAGAGAGGTGATGGATTCATAGGACATTCAGAACTTTAAGACATAGTTACTAACTACTAATGATCATGTAATGAAGACACAAACACAGATAAGCACATAACATAGAAAACGAAAAACAGAAGAAATAAGAACAAGGAATGAATCCACCTTAGTGATGGTGGCGTTTCCTTCTTGAGGAACCAATGATGTCCTTGAGCTCTTCTATGTCTCTTCCTTGTCTTTGTTGCTCCTCCCTCATTGCTTTTAGATCCTCTCTGATTTCATGAAGGATGATGGAGTACTCTTGATGTTCCACCCTTAGTTGCTTCCAATAATTGTGTGGAAGAAAATGTATCCCCTGAGGTATCTCAGGGATCTCTTGATTTGCAGTCAAATGTTCTACCACTGAGCTATAGACCCTTGATGGAAGCTTTTGTCTTCCCTTTCCTCTTTCTAGAGGTTTCTCTGGCCTTAGGTGCCATCAATGGTTATGGAAAAAACAAAAAAGCTATGCTTTTACCACACCAAACTTAGAATGTTGCTCGCCCTCGAGCAAAAGAAGAAAGAGTAGAAGAATAAGAAGAAGATATGGAGGAGATGGATGGGAGTGTGTATTCGGCCATATGGGAGGGATTGGGTGGGAGAGAGATGTTGAATTTTGAAGGTAGTGGGGGGATGGATGTGAGTGGTAAATGGAAAACAGAAGGGATGATCATGAATGGAAAGAGAGATGATGAGGTACGTGGGGATCCTGTGGGGTCCACAGATCCTGGGATGATCCTGTGGGATCCATAGATCCTGAGGTGTCAAGGCATTTACATCCCTGCACCAATTTAGGCATGTAAAATGCCCTTGCACACAACTCTGGGCGTTCAGCGCCAGGATGCTGCCCATTCTGGGCGTTCAGCGCCAGAACCATGCTCTGTTCTGGCGTTTGAACGCCAGACAAATGCTCTTCCAGAGTGTGATTTTTCTTCTGCTGTTTTTGATTCCGTTTTCAATTTTTATATTTATTTTGTGACTCCACATGATCATAAAACTTGAAAAACAAAAACAAAATTAGATAAATAAACATTGGGGTTGCCTCCCAACAAGCGCTTCTTTAATGTCAATAGCTTGACAGTGGGCTCTCATGGAGCCTCACAGATGTTTAGAGCATTGTTGAAAC
>NC_029793.2:119613973-119676049 GCF_000816755.2 Arachis ipaensis
ATCACTTAGTTCATTGATGAACAAGGGAGGTTCAACTTCCCAAGTATCAATGCCAAATAATTTGGCATTCAGCTTCATGATTGCACCAAGAAACTTGGCAGTTTGCCCTTTAGTAACATCCTCATTCTCTTCAAAAGAGGAATACTCATCAGAGCTCATGAAGGGTATAAGAAGGTTCAATGGAATCTCTATGGTCTCTAGATGAGCCTCAGAGTCCTTTGGTTCCTCGGAGGGAAGCTCCTTATTGACCACTGGACGTCCCAGGAGGTCTTCCTCCTTGGGATTCACGTCCTCTCCTCTCCTCACAGGTTCGGCCATGGTGCTTATGTCAATGGCCTTGCACTCTCCTTTTGGATTCTCTTCTGTATTGCTTGGGAGAGTACTTGGAGGGATTTCAGTGATCCTTTTACTCAGCTGGCCCACTTGTGCTTCCAAATTTCTAATGGAAGACCTGGTTTCATTCATGAAACTCACAGTGGCCTTAGATAGATCAGAGACTAGATTTGCTAAATTAGAAGCATTTTGTTCAGAGTTCTCTGTCTGTTGCTGAGTGGATGATGGAAAAGGTTTATTATTGTTAAACCTGTTTCTTCCACCATTATTAAAGCCTTGTTGAGGCTTTTGATCCTTCCATGAGAAATTGGAGTGATTTCTCCATGATGAGTTATAGGTGTTTCCATAAGGTTCACCTAAGTAATTTACCTCTGCTATTGCAGGGTTCTCAGGATCATAAGCTTCTTCTGCATAAGAAGCCTCTTGAGTACTGTTGGATGCAGCTTGCATTCCATGCAGACTCTGAGAGATCATATTGACTTGCTGAGTCAATATTTTGTTCTGAGCCAATATGGCATTCAGAGTATCAACTTCAAGAACTCCCTTCTTCATAGGCGTCCCATTACTCACAGGATTCCTTTCAGAAGTGTACATGAACTGGTTATTAGCAACCATGTCAATGAGTTCTTGAGCTTCTGCAGGCGTTTTCTTTAGGTGAATGGATCTACCTGCAAAAGTGTCCAATGACATCTTTGATAGCTCAGATAAACCATCATAGAATATATCCAGGATGGTCCATTCTGAAAGCATGTCAGAAGGACACTTTTTGGTCAACTGTTTGTATCTTTCCCAAGCTTCATAGAGGGATTCACCTTCTTTCTGTCTTAAGGTTTGAACATCAGCTCTAAGCTTGCTCAGCTTTTGAGGATGAAAGTACTTGGCTAAGAAAGCCGTGACCAGCTTATCCCAAGAGTTCAGGCTATCTTTGGGTTGAGAATCCAACCATAATCTAGCTCTGTCTCTTACAGTAAAGGGGAAAAGCATGAGCCTATAGACTTCAGGATCTACTCCATTAGTCTTAACAGTATCACATATCTGCAAGAATTCAGTTAAAAACTGAAAAGGATCTTCAGATGGAAGTCCATGAAACTTGCAGTTCTGCTGCATCAGAGAAACTAATTGAGGTTTCAGCTCAAAGTTGTTTGCTCCAATGGCAGGAATGGAGATGCTTCTTCCATGTAAATTGGAATTAGGTGCAGTAAAGTCACTTCCTTACATTATTATTATTTTCGGCTGCCATCTCCTTTTTCTGTTCGAAAATTTCTGAAAGGTTATTTCTGGATTGTTGTAATTTAGCTTCTCTTAATTTTCTCTTCAGAGTCCTTTCAGGTTCTGGATCTGCTTCCACAAGAATGTTCTTATCCTTGCTCCTTCTCATATGACAAAGAAGAGGGCACAGAAAAATAATAATAATAATAGAGATTCTTTATACCACAGTATAGGGATCCCTGTGTGAGTAGAAGAAGAGGGGGGAGACAAAGAATGTAATATAATGGAAGAAACACAACTGTGAGGATGGCAGAGATGTGAGATGAGATGTTAGGATATGAATGAATAAATAGAATAAGATGGGGGAGGGATACTTTTCGAAAATTATTTTGAAAAAGAGTTAGTGATTTTCGAAAATGGTTTTTGAAAATTGTTAGTATTTTTTTCGAAATTTTTTTTTAAAATTAAAAATAAATATAAGAATAATTAGTTAATTAAAAAGAAATTTTTGAAAAAAAGGAAGATATTTTCGAAAATTAGAGAGAGAGAGAGTTAGTTAGGTAGTTTTGAAAAAGTTAAGAAACAAACAAAAAGTTAGTTAGTTAGTTGAAACAAATTTTGAAAAGATAAGAAGTTAGGAAGTTAGAAAAGATATTTTGAAATTAGATTTTTGAAAAAAAAAAGATAAGATGAGAAGATATTTTGAAAAGATATGATTGAGATTAGTTTTGAAAAAGATTTGATTTTTTTAAAAATCACAATTAATGACTTGATTCACAAGAAATCACAAGATATGATTCTAGAACTCAAAGTTTGGTTTTAGATCAAAACAATGAATGCATGCATGAATGATATGAGTGTCAAGATGAACACCAAGAACACTTTGAATGTCAAGATGAACATCAAGAACATATTTTTGAAAAATTTTTGATGCAAAGAAAACATGTAAGACACCAAACTTAGAATTCTTTAATGCTTAGGCACTAAGAATTCAAGAGTGCATATGATAAACATGAAAAGACACAAAACAAAAAATCATCAAGATCAAACAAGAAGACTTACCAAGAACAACTTGAAGATCATGAAGAACACTATGAATGCATGAAATTTTGGAAAAATGTAAGATGCATATGCAAGTGACACCAAACTTATGATATGACTCAAGACTCAAACAAGAAACACAAAAATATTTTTGATTTTTATGATGTTCTAATTTTTTTGGATTTTTATTTTATATTTTTCGAAAAATTCTTTTGAAAAAGAAAATAAGGATTCCAAAATTTTTTAATATGAAATCCAGGAATCTTACGCCATCATTCTAGCTTACGCCACGAAGATTCCGGTTAAGAGATCTAAGAGATATTCATTCTAGCTTATTTCATGTAGAACGGAAGTGTTTGTCAGGCACGTGTTCATAGGGGAGATGGTGATGAGCGTCACACATAATCATCACCTTCATCACGTTCTTGGGTGCGAATGGATATCTTAGAAGCGAAATAAGATGAATTGAATAGAAAATAGTAGTACTTGCATAAATCTTTGAGGAACAGCAGAGCTCCACACCTTAATCTATGGAGTGTAGAAACTCTACCGTTAAAAATACATAAGTGAAAGTCAAGGCATGGCCGAGATGGCCAGCCCCCTAAAACGTGATCACAGGATCAAAATACAATCCAGGATCTAATACAATAGTAAGAGGTCCTATTTATAATAAACTAGCTACTAGGGTTTACATGAGTAAGTAATTGATGCATAAATCCACTTCTGGGACCCACTTGGTGTGTGCTTGGGCTGGGCTTTGAGTGTTACACGTGCAGAGGTCCTTCTTGGAGTTGAACACCAGCTTTTGTGCCAGTTTGGGCGTTCAACTCTGGTTTTGGCTCCTTTTCTGGCGCTGGACGCCAAATTTGGGTAGAAAGCTGGCGTTGAACGCCAGTTTACGTCGTCTATTCTTGGCCAAAGTATGAACTATTATATATTTCTGGAAAGCCCTGGATGTCTACTTTCCAACGCAATTAGAAGCGCGCCATTTCAGTTCTGTAGCTCCAGAAAATCCACTTTGAGTGCAGGAAGGTCAGAATCCAACAGCATCAGCAGTCCTTCTTCAACCTCTGAATCTGATTTCTGCTCAAGTCCCTCAATTTCAGCCAGAAAATACCTGAAATCACAGAAAAACACACAAACTCATAGTAAAGTCTAGAAATGTGAAGTTAACATAAAAACTAATGAAAACATCCCTAAAAGTAACTAGATCCTACTAAAAACATACTAAAAACAATGCCAAAAAGCGTATAAATTATCCGCTCATCAGCATGTGATAGTAAATAAATATATATTTGTATGGTATAAGATACAATACAAAATCAAATATAACTTTAGCCATTATTAATAAAATTCATCCAAAAAGAATTAGATATTAAATAAACAAATAAGCATTGGCATATGTTTTATATTACACTAACCGTCGTCCAAATAAGTATGTTTGATTCCTCATCTGCCATGCATTTTAGATCCTCATTTCCATCTATTTTATAACATATATTCCACAGTTTCACATTTTCATCCATTTTATAACATATATTCCATAATCCCACATATCCAACACAAACAATAGAAAGCCATGTCAATATATTAAAATTTTGCTTCTATTTCTTTTTTTTTTTACTTTTTTTTCCTCTCGAGTCCACTTACCCATTTGCCTGTTTTAGGATCAATGTTTCATAGCAACACTCAAAAACCTCCTCTGTGAATACTACACTCTCATCTATAGTCACATCCAACTCCTAGAGAAAGATTCCCTATGACAAGCCAAAAAGAAAAGAAGGGAAGAAAATAAAAAAAATATACCGTAAAAGTAGCAAGTAACACCTAAGATATAATCAGCATCACTTCTATTTCACTTACAACATATTATCTATTTTCTTCTGCCACTCGAAGTCTGGTCCATTGTGTATGGTGTCTAACACCTGATAAGCAAAAAGTGAAGCTCACAGATACAGACAAGTGCAACGGATCGTTCAAATAATACCACGGTGAGTGGATATTGTTCCAACTAGGATTAAAAGATTGAGCACGCAAATATCAAATTAAACTACTAATTAGATCAATACAACCTGTGTTGGTGATTGTTGAAAACCCTAGAATGCTTGAAAAATTTAATGCTGAATGCTTTGAGATAATGATTGTTGAATTGGAAGAAATCAATGGCAGTGAATGTCTAGGGTTTTGGAGATGCTCATGTTATAAGGAGAATCAACTTTGTTAACCTAATTCTAAAAGTTGCAAGTCTTTGTTCACAGCGAATCTTAAGTAACCGATTTTTGATGTCTCGACTCCTCGGTTTCTTCTCAATTAACCAACGGCCAATGCCTTGATCAATCAATTAATTGAAAAAGTTAAGTGCAAAATCCGATTCAGTTTCTCATAAGATGAGTACTTAGGTCGGGTGGCATTTACGTAGGTCCCTCATAATGTTTGTCTAACACAATTGATTTTGTTTTTTTTTTTTGCAAAAACACCCATAGTCTATTATTGCAACATTAGTACCATATCTCTTCTTTATTACAAGAATAACTTAATATTGATAATGTCCCTACTTTTTTATTGTGTTATTCAAAAATATATTAATGACTAATTTAAATATTAAATAAAATAATTAGTCTTCTAAATAACAAAACAACAGAAACCTGAAACCTCTTAGGGTTCATATAGAGCACGCAGATTTTAATAGAGGCAGCAATGGCAGTTCAGATGGTGGCACAAGAGAAGTGCGACTACCGGTAAGTTCTCTCTAATGCATGAATATTGTATTTTATCACATAGTTTCTTCTTCCTTCCACATTAATGAATCTCTGTTCATTTTTCGTAGATTTAAATCTGTTTCTTGCACATAGTTATTGATATTTCTTGCTTGGACATTAATGTTTCTTCTTTCTTTTGTTTTTTAATCGATATTGGTGTTTGATAGCATAAGGGAAATTGTCTTCTACAGTTTTAATGCTTTCTTCTATTTTTTATTTTAAAATTTTAAAAAATATAGAACCAGAACAGTGCTATTATTTTCATGTTAGTGGTCTCTGCACTTTGTTTTATTAGAATACTATTTGTTTTATGCTTTTTTTATTACAAATAAAATTGCTGAGCAGGATCTTGAAGTGGATGATAAACTGGAAGAGAGAGTATTCTTTGATGAGATGATGGAAGAGTAAGTTGATACAGAAGAATTTCAAGAAATGTATCAAGATAAAATTGAGCAGGAAGCTGTGAATTCTGAGGATTTAGGGAAGCAAGAATTTCAAGCAATGTTTGATGGGAACGATTTTTCACATCAGGTGGATCAATTATATTGAATAGTAGGTATTGAAAATATTGCCATGGTTGATTTTCTAAACATAGGTGCTCATGAGATGGAATGTTTTTATTTTCCTAATTTTTAGATAGCATTTGATTTCTATAACCATTATGCAAAATCTGTTGGTTTTGGTGCTAGAAAAAGTAAGACTTGGAAAAATAGCAAAGGAGAATATGTGAAGCAATTGTTTGTGTGCTCTCGTGAGGGATTTAGACCAGAGAAATATTATAATATAAAAAACAGAAAAAGAAAACCGAAATCTGAGACTCGTTGTGGTTGCCTGGCTAGGTTTGTAGTTCGTTTTATGGCTTACACTGGAAGATGGCATGTGGCTTTGTTGGTTGAATCGCACAATCATGATTGCCTTAATCCTAGGTTAGTTGGTTTTCTTCCTACACATAGAAAAATAGCAGAAGCTTATGCTAGTCAAATGAACAACATGAAGGATGCAGGCATTAGCACACCCTATATATATGCTATGTTAGTTAATCAAGCAGATGGTTAGGAGAATGTTAATTATACCTTAAGGGATATGTATAATGAGATTGCCAAGCGAAGGCGTCATGTCCTAGGTGATGCTAAAGCAGCATTGCAATACCTCAAAAACAAGAAAGCTGAAGATCTTTGCCTCTATTATGAGCACATAGTTGATGCTAAAGGGGTATCATGAGCTCTATTTTGGTGTGATGGAAGAAGCCAATTAGATTATGAAGTATTTTGAGATGTGCTTACCTTTGATGCGACATACAAGAAGAACAAGTACTTGTGTCCGGTAGTAGTATTTTTCAGTGTGAATCATCACAACCAAACAATGGTATTTGAAAGTGCTCTAGTTACCGATGAGAGTAAGGAGGTCTGTGTGTGGTTATTACAACAACTATTGGCAACCATGAAGGGAAAAATACCTATATCTGTGATTACAGATGGTGCTCCATCAATGAAGTTTGCAATTGAGGTGGTATTCCCAAATGCCCATCATAGATTATGTGCTTGGCACCTCATTCGGAATACCACAAGTAATGCTGGAAACCCAAAATTTACATCTATGTTTAAGAAGCGTATGCTAAGAGATTATGAGATTAGTGTGTTTGAGCAGAAGTGGTTTGGAATGGTTGAGGAGTTTGGTGCAGCTGAAAAGAATTGAATTATTGACATGTACGAGAAAAGGCATATGTGGGCCACTGCACATATTTGAGGCAAGTTTTTTGCAGGATTTAGGACAATTTCTCGATGCGAAGGTTTGCACTCTATTATTGCAAAATATGTTAAATCGCAATACAATTTGGTTGATTTCATAAAGCATTTTAAGCGGTGTCTTACCTACCTACGATATAAGGAGGTTGAAGCTGACTATGTTTCTATATCTGGCCTTCCGGTACCTGAAACAGCATTGGAACCTCTGGAAATGTCTGCATCAAATTTCTATACACAAGAGATTTTTTTATATTTCGAGCAATGCTTGTTAGGGCTACAAAAATGAAGGTTGTGCAAGATGTGGCATTTGAGTAATTTGTACTTTATACAATATCTAAATATGGAAGTCTAAATAGTTCATGGGAGGTGTTTGTGGATAACAAAATGACAAAATTCAATTGTTCATGCTTAAGGATGGGTTCTTTTGGAATTATGTGTGAGCATATAGTTTGTGTACTGGTATTTCTTAGCATCATTGAGCTGCCAAAGTCTCTTGTGTTGACAAGGTGGTCGAAGAATGCCAAGACAAGCACTTTCGATTCAAGTGGCGTTACTTGGAAGTCTATAATATTGAGTCAATATGGATACTTGATGGATTGGTGTCAGCAACTGTCCTATGTCGCTAGTCGAAGGAAGCAGAGATTCCACCTTGTTCGAGACACTATTATGAGCCTAATCGAAGATTTCAATATTGAAGATGAACAAGAAAAGCAAGTTGGTGCTGAAGTTGATGGTTCAGATGGTATTTTTCCTAAGAATCCACAAAATTGTAGGTCTAAGTCTCGTCCAGGTGAGAAGGTAAAACGAAAACCACAATGATGTGGTATTTGTCGCATGGAAGGGCACAATAAAAAATCTTGTCCATTGGCAAAGGACATTCAGTATACCAATGAGAGTTGTACAACTTCTCATGGCATAAATAGGAACCCTTTTGAGGAAGGTTTGAATGCAGATACAGAAATGGTAATATTTGGTTTAATGATTTGTGTACCACAGCATGTTAATTATATTATTTTTATTTATAAGAGTAGAGATTGATTAATATTTTGTTTGCAGGAATTTTGGGCATCTGATATTTAAGAAGATTATGAAGAACAAGGGTTTTGGGCAAGAGGTTCTTATGCAAGTGTCGATATGGAACTTAGTAAAGAGTTCTCATTATAATATTAAATGAATTTTTATTATGTTCTAATTGAATAAAACTTGGGTAATAGAACTTGGTGAATGGATCTCTGAATTTGTTTTGGTGAATGAAACTTGGTGAATAGATTTTTGGGCATCATGCAATAGAATTTTTCTTGCTATCTAATGATTTGCTTATCTTGGAGGAATATGTGCATGATGCATGAAATGTGTGTATTTCATTTTGAATTTCAACATGAAAATTTTTTTATGCATTTCAAAGTTTCGTTCACAAATAAAGTGTGTGTATTTCATTTTGGTATAAGATGGGATTAGAGGAATATGTGCATGATGCATGAAAGGCTTCCTAGCTATGGTATGAGGGTATTATGACGATGTGGTTATGTATTTGTTGAGACACAAGTGTCTGAATGCTGAAATGACAAAAAATTATGTGTGAATCTTTAACTAATCATTTTTAACTTGGAATGGCAAAGAACACATGATGAATATATTCTTAGATATCTAAATACTATTATCATAATATATTCTTAGGTTATGGACACCTCACCAAGGATTTCATAATTTCTTGTCTTGGCTCAACTTGATCGTCATTTAGATTAGAATCAAATTGATATAATTTTCATCCAATAAGCTAATGACCATAAGATACCAGTGGTCACCTTCCTCCTTAATTGGCACATAAATATATAGCAGATAGTTAAGTGTGGGTCATTTCACATTAAACTCGTAAATTTAGATTTAGTGTGGTTTTGCACAGATTAATCCATCAAAGAGTTCACATGCACTCACAAATATAAAATCCGGTGCAACAGGCATAAAGCGATATATATAGGTAGCAATCATTTTATCTAGTGAATGTCCCATGAAATGTTCCACCTAAAAGGATTAAAGAGATCTCATTCTAATGAATTACGCATAATTCAAAGAAAAGTGATATAAGTTAACATGATATGAAGTTTATTTACCGCAAAAGATGGCAGAAGCATCCAAAAAGTCTTATTTTCTTGGTCCCATGTGGCCTTCATTACCACAAACTTGATTATCTACAAATGAGAGGAAAGCAATTTATGATCGGAGACAAATATTCATACACAAAATAAAACATATACATGCAAAAAATAACTTGTGTAGCCATGTGGGTACCTTGTCCGAGATTGGTCTTTTGGGAGCTAGACAAGCAATTTCTTCCCTCGTTACTATCGTGTCATCCACATTAATCATGGTCTCACTGAAATTCAAAGATTTCATATAAGATAGTTCAACAACAATAATCCTACAAGTGTGAGCTGAAAAAGGAGAAACAAAAATTGTTTGTCACAAGTAACAAATCCCTAAAAATAATAACCAAAGTATTCAAACCTCGGGTCGTCTCTTAAGAAATTGCAGGGAAGTGTACTTATAATTGGTTATGAGATTGTATCTTTTGGGGGTTTTGAATAAGGAACAAGAAAAGTAAATTGCAAGAATTAAACTAATAGCTAAGAAAGCTCTTGGCAAGGTATGAAAATTAGAAGTCCTATCATAGTTATTCTTATCAATTGTGATGAGAATTGTCCGTTGCTCCCACTTAGTTAACCTCTAACTATGGAAGAAAGTCAAGTGGACTAATCAATTTGATTCCTCAAGTCCTAGTCAACTCCTAAGGAAAGACTAGCTTTAAGGGGATCCAAATCAACTAGCAACCTTCAATTAACAATCAACAAGGGAGTTTGATAACTCAAGAGTCACCAATTACTCAACCATAGCCAAGAATTTAAAAATCTAACTTAAAACCTGGTGCACGAAATTGTGATCTCTGGTAATGGCTCCAAAGGCTTGGTGCTCTAATCTCAATTCATAATTTGTCACAACTTCGATACAACTAACCAGCAAGTACACTGGGTCGTCCAAGTAATAAACCTTACTCAATCCCACGGAGATTGTTGGTATGAAGCAAGCTATGGTCACCTTATAAATCTCAGTCAGGCGGATATAAAATAATTATGGAGTTTTCGAAAATAGGATAATATAATAAGGATAGAAATACTTATGTAAATCATTGGTGAGAATTTCAGATAAGTGCATAGAGATGCTTTCGTTCCTTTGAACCTTTGCTTTCCTGCTGTCTTCATCCAATCAGTCTTACTCCTTTCTATGGCTGGCTTTTTGTAAGGATGTCACCGGTGCCAATGGCTACTTTCAATCTTCTCGGGAAAATGGTCCAAATGCTCTGTCACAGCACGGCTAATCGTCTGGAGGCATCACCCTTGTCGATGGTTGCATCCTATTCCTCTCTGTGAAAATGGTCCGATGCGCTGTCACTGCATGGCTAATCATCTTTGAGGTTCTCGATCATACTGGAATAGAATTTACTATCCTTTTGCGTCTGTCACTACACCCAGCACTTGCGAGTTTGAAGTTCGTCACAGTCATTCAATCCCAGAGTCCTACTCGAAATACCACGGACAAGGTTTAGACTTTCCGGACTCTCATGAATGCCGCCATCAATCTAGCTTATACCACGAAGATTCTGATTAAGAGATCTAAGAGATACTCATTCAATCTAATGTAGAACGGAAGTGGTTGTCAGGCACGCGTTCATAGGGAATGATGATGATTGTCACGTTCATCACATTCAGGTTGAAGTGTGAATGAATATCTTAGAAGCGAAATAAGATGAATTGAATAGAAAATAGTAGTACTTTGCATTAATCTTTGAGGAACAGCAGAGCTCCACACCTTAATCTATGGAGTGTAGAAACTCTACCGTTTGAAAATATATAAGTGAAGAAGGTCCAGGCATGGCCGAATGGCCAGCTCCCAAACGTGATCACAGATAGCATACAACTGATCAAAGATGTCTAATACAGTAGTAAAAAGTCCTATTTATAATAAACTAGCTACTAGGGTTTACAAAAGTAAGTAAATGATGCATAAATCCACTTCTGGGGCCCACTTGGTGTGTGCTTGAGCTGAGCTTGAAGTCTACATGTGGAGAGGTCATTCTTGGAGTTGAACGCCAGCTTTTCTGCCATTTTGGGTGTTGAACTCCACTTTGCAACTTGTTTCTGGCACTGGACGCCAGAATTGGGCAGAAAACTGGCGTTGAACGCCAGTTTACGTTATCTAAACTTGGGCAAAATATGGACTATTATATATTGCTGGAAAGCCCTGGATGTCTACTTTCCAACGCAATTGGAAGCACGCCATTTTGAGGTCTTTAGCTCCAGAAAATCCACTTTGAGTGCAGGGAGGTCAGAATCCAACAGCATCAGCAGTCCTTCTTCAACCTCTGAATCTGATTTTTGCTCAAGTCCCTCAATTTCAGCCAGAAAATACCTGAAATCACAGAAAAATATACAAACTCATAGTAAAGTCCAGAAATATGAATTTAACATAAAAACTAATAAAAACATCCCTAAAAGTAACTAGATCCTACTAAAAACATACTAAAAACAATGCCAAAAAGCGTATAAATTATCCACTCATCAAAACCCTCCCAAGCATTTTGTCAAACACTTGGAAGGCATAACATAGGAACATAGAAAAGTAACAGAGAATGTAAAATCCAAACAACCAATTGAGAGCATCAATAACATAAAAACAATCATAAATCTGAAATACCTCAAATTGCATTAAATATAAAATCAAATCTAACATGGAGGATTCATAAACCAAATTGAGAAATAAATAAATCAACAAAGAAAATAAATACACTAGAATGCTAGAACAAATAAAAGTATAAGAGAATTAAATTAAAAGAACATTGAACCTGGAATTGGGAAGAAATAAACCTAAAACTAAGAGAAATCCTAAAACCTAGAGAGAGGAGAGAGCCTCTCTCCCTAGAAACTACATCTAAAACCTAAATTTATGTGAATTAAAGTTGTCTACATGAATGATTCAATGTGTGTTGAGTCTTTGCTTGTCCCTGGCTTTAGTCTGTGTTTCTGGGCCGAAAACTGGGTCCAAACTCAGCCCAAAATCGCCCTCAGCATTTTCTGCAATTTCTGCACGTCGCGCATGTCACGCGTACGCGTCAGACACGCGCACGCGTTGTCGTGCAAACTCCAATTCACGCGCACGCGTGGGCCAGGCTTGCGCGTCGCTTCTCGCTGGTTATCTCCTTTATTTCTTGTGCTCCTTCCATTTTTGCAAGTTTCATTTCCATCCTCCAAGCCATTCCTGCCCTATAAAGCCTGAAAACACTTAACGCACAGATCACGGCATCGAATGGTATAAAGAATGATTAAAAATATACAATTTAAAGATCTAGGAAGCGAGTTTTCAATCATAGAACAAAACTAGGAAGGAATTGTAAAATCATGCAATTGTATGAATAAGTGTTGATGACAAGTCATCTTAGCCTAGTTTCACTAGCCTTTTTCTTTAGTTTTCAATTGAATTATGCACTTTCTTGAGCTACAAGCAAGCCAATTTGGGTAGATTTTCATGCTTCCATCTGTTGATTGCTCTTCATCTACTTTCCTTGCAATTTACACTTCCCTTGCAATTGTTCTTGTTGGATCTAGGAAGGCATTGAGATCTAGACTCGGTTTTCTAGTCTCTGGGTCCTGAGATCTGAACTTTCAATTTCTAATTCTCTGTTTACTGTTTTCATGTTCATTTACTTTTCTGCTTCAAGATCCGATTTAACCCAAACCCTCTTCTACTTCTCTGCTTGATGCAAATTTACTTTTCCTTGTTTAATTTCTGCAAATCCAAATCCCAATCCCCCTTACAATTCAAGTCATTTACATTTCTTGCACTTTAAGATTCCGCAATTTACATTTCTTGCACTCTAAGTTTCTGCCATTTAATTTCTTGTTCTTTAAGATTCAGCAATTTATTTTCTGTTCTCTTTAATTCCATGCAATTTAATTTCTGCAAATCACAAAACACTCAACTAAATCTTGATTCGCTTGACTAAATTAACCACTAAGCTAAAATTGATCAGTCCTTCAATCCTTGTGGGATCGACCTCACTCCCGTGAGTTATTACTACTTGATGCGACCCGGTGCACTTGCCGGTTAGATTTGGGTGTTTTGGGAGAAATTCATTTTTCCACCAAAATATCTCATCAAGTTTTTGGCGCCGTTGTCGGGGATTGATTAGATTGACAATGATTAAGTGAGGTGGTGATCTAGATCTAGCATTTTTATTTTCTGTTCCTTTAATTTTCAATTAACCCACTAACTGTTTGAATTTTTGCCTGAGATGACTGAAACTTCGCGTTAGCAACGAAGTGAAGTTTTCCTGGAAATTTCTGGCTATATGCAATGCTCTTGCTTACACAAGAGAAGCAATTTCTGCCATTAATCTCCCAAGTCCATCAACTGTTTGATGCTTTGTGCCAGCTAACCTTCTGAATCACATTCTAAGCTTAAAAATATTCCATCATCACTTGAATTATTTGTGACTGTGCAGATCATGGAGGGGAATTCAAAAAATTCTAGCAATCATGAGAGTAATATCCCCACCTTGGATGATAATGTAACCCATAGTTCGAAGCAACTATCCATAGCCATGAATGATGTTGCCCAATGGTTTGAAGCTTTTCCACAAGGAAGCATTATCGGATGGAAAGAACTGATGAATGGAATCCTAGTCAAAATGAACCCATCACAGAGAGTTGTCAAGCCAGAGGCAGAAGTGCATCCATTCACACAAGAGAAAGAAATTGAAGGTTCTCGTGCAGTAATAAGCCAAAACAAGCAGATACATCAACAGACTCTACAACAACTAGACATGATGGCTAGAAAAATAACTGAGTTGAGACATGCTGTAGTACATACATACAACCTGACTCAAAGCTCATATGGGTGTAATCAAGCTGAACACAGTTTTGGGGCCATTAACCATGAGCAACAAAGTTATGAGCAACTACAATCTCCAAGCAATCACTCTAGCATGCTCCAACACAGGCCTCAGAATGATGTGTACACTCCACCTTGGAGAACTCATTCTAATGGGAGGGGGATTGAGAACCAAAACCAAAGACCAAGGGACTTCAACTGCAACAATCCTAGCTTCAAAAATCAGCTTAAAACACACCCCCACAACAACAATCACACACACTTCCATCCCCGTCCTACCTCACCATTCGCTCAAAATGACCTTCATCAACCACCACAATTGACACAGCCACAACCACTTCCAACCTTTCAAAGAATCTATATTCTAGAAATGCTGATGGAGAGGTCCATAAAAATTCAAGAAATGATGGCAATAGAGCGGGAAGAAATAAAGAAACAGCAAGAGATGATAAGCAAGAACCAAGAGGCTTCACTCAGAAGACTTGAAAGGCAGATGGAACAACTGGTTCAAAACCTTGCTGAATTGGGTGAGAAGAAGGGGACTCTGAACCCAAAGAGCCATGAAGAGGATGCTGTGTTGAAAGAGAAGGGAGTCATGGAGGAAAGTAAAAGGGTTATGGAAAGAGAAATAGAGGGAAGGAAGCCCATAGCAAGAGGAGGAAACCTAAGGCAACAGAAGCCTCAACTTCCATGAGCACAGAGTGAAGGATGTCAAGCTAGTGACAATAAAAGAGCGCTTGTTGGGAGGCAACCCAACCTGAGGTAGTTTTCTGTTCATAACTATTTTAATAAAATGGTTAATTAGTTTTATCTATAATGCAAGAAGCTAAGTTTGGTGTCGCACACCAAAACAATCTAATGGAGAATGCAGGATTCTAAGTTTGGTGTTCCACCAAAATCCCATCATAAAACACATTCTCATTTTCTGCATAATGCTGGCTTCAAGCATGTTAGATGAACTAGTTAACTATTCTGCTATTTCCTAGTTTTCAGTTTTGTCATTTTTGAAAAAGAAAAAGAGTTTTACACATGGTTAATCTGATGCACAAGAACCACTGGCAAGGTACTAAGTTTGGTGCTCTCACACCAAAGTAAGTACAAAGGCCCACAAATAAATCCTGCATGCTAACCATTATTTCTAAGTGCTTGGGGAACAAGCAACTTTCAATATCATTGCAGAATGTCATACAAGCTTTTGGAGGTTTGAACATCATCAAAAAGGAGAAAGATGAACATGAAGGTCAGCAACAATGATGATGAGAAAAAGGAAAGCAATTGAACTCAAATAGGTTGTATTGTTAAGTGATTATTCTACATCAAATATTGCTGTGATTGAAAATTGGATTGTATCCTTAATTGCCCTGCCTGTCTGCATAGTATAGTTTTCTTTCTATATACCCCTGCCTGCCTGCATAGCATAGTTTTTTTTTTCTTATAATTCAATAAGCAAGATGTCTGATCAATCACAACATTCTTATCTTCAAAACTTGTTTGCACTCAATTTTCAAGAATTGCAT
Organism: Arachis ipaensis; assembly: GCF_000816755.2. Lineage (NCBI taxonomy): Eukaryota > Viridiplantae > Streptophyta > Magnoliopsida > Fabales > Fabaceae > Arachis > Arachis ipaensis. The sequence goes on from NC_029793.2 coordinate 119,629,520, forward strand.
CACATGAAAGTTCTTTGAAAAGAAGGATTGAGGAATTAAACAATTTTGAGGCAAGCAAAAGATTGGGAGAAGTGGTGGTTCTAGTTGTATGATAATGTATTGAGGTTGCATGCTTGTGAAAATTTGCATGGGAGCTCATAGGCGGGACATGAAGTTCAAAGAAGTATTGTGGATATTCTCAAAAATTTATTGATCCAAGAAGCAGCAAACAAAACAAAAGAAAGAAAAGAAAATACAAAAACAAAAAGAACATGGCCCAAGGCTCTGAGCATCAATTACTAGGCAGAAAAGAAAGAAGAAACAATGACTCAAAGAGTTGTTAGCCTAGTAAAATGCTTGTGGTTGAGTTGTGTCAAAGAAAGAGGCTTCAGCAAGTAAATCCTTAGGGGTGCTTCAACACCTAATTCCTTAAAACCAACTGGTTTAGGAGTATTGATTGAAAGCTTATTTAAAGGTCCGCTTTGAGACATGACACTTAGAGTCAAGGCCAACGCAAAGAAACTATAAGCTGCTTCAAGGTGCCTACATATAAAGAGATCTCCATGATACCATTTGGATGAAAATCCTAAGACCTAAGACTCCTAATATGTGAGGACTAGTAAGCACTGAAGCCCTTGCATGAGCATATGATTTAGAATTTACCCCACTGTTACTTGATCACTTCACTCACAGGACCTTACAATTTATTTTTCAAACCATCTTAATTGAAAGAACCTCTGAGCATAATTCATTTCTTGCTTGGGGACAAGCAAGCTTTAAGTTTGGTGTTGTGATGACAAGTCATCTTAGCCTAGTTTCACTAGCCTTTTTCTTTAGTTTTCAATTGAATTATGCACTTTCTTGAGCTACAAGCAAGCCAATTTGGGTAGATTTTCATGCTTCCTTTGATTGAATCAACCATGTATGAATTCATGCTATTTCATGAGGTTTTATACTATAATTGTCACATATTATGAAAGAATGAATATCTCATGATTTTAAGCATAGCTTTGATGTGTTTGGTTGATTAATGATAGGTGAAGAAAGCTTGGAGAAAGGTTGAAGCAAGAAGGAATAGCTAGGAGTAAAGAGAAGACAATGGAATAAGTGAAATTGAACCAGGAAGCAAAAAGCTGGACCTAAAGTTAGCCTCAAACTTTTGCACAAACTTTTGGATGAAAAGTTAGCCCCAACATTAGCCCCTAACTTTTGGGCTAACGTTGGCGCCTCAAGTGCACCAAGGAAGGCCAACGTTGGTGCAAAAGTTAGACCCCTAACTTTTGCACCAACGTGAGTATCAGCAAGTTATGTTGGCTGATATGAAAAGTTGGACCAAAAGTTAGACCCTAACTTTTGCTCCAACTTTTGGTCCAACTTTTGCAAAACTCCACCCCGGTTCAATTGGTTCACTTTGGTTCTTCTCCAAACTTCAAGAGCAATCAACCAAGGCCTCTTTCAACCCAATTCCACCAAGAGCAAAGACCCAACTCAAGGCTTGAAGATCATTTGAAGAAAGTGTATAAATAGGATAGAATTCAAGTTCTTCAGAGAGCTTTTCCTTTGAATTTTCATAATAGTTTTCGGAGAGCTTTGGATATTGAGTGATCTTTAATTTCTTAGTCTTGAGGAAGGAGAATTCACTTTTCTTCCTCTTAGTTTTATTGCTTTCAATTTCAATTACAATTGTCTTGGATCTTGGGTTGGAGAATTGAAGAAATTCTATTTCAATCTCATCCTTGGATCTCTCTGCTTCATTTACTTCCTGATTGAATTTAATTTCTGTTAATTGCTCTTCATCTACTTTCCTTGCAATTTACAATTCCCTTGCAATTGTTCTTGTTGGATCTAGGAAGGCATTGAGATCTAGACTCGGTTTTCTAGTCTCTGGGTCCTGAGATCTGAACTTTCAATTTCTAATTCTCTGTTTACTGTTTTCATGTTCATTTACTTTTCTGCTTCAAGATCCGATTTAACCCAAACCCTCTTCTACTTCTCTGCTTGATGCAAATTTACTTTTCCTTGTTTAATTTCTGCAAATCACAAAACACTCAACTAAATCTTGATTCGCTTGACTAAATTAACCACTAAGCTAAAATTGATCAATCCTTCAATCCCTGTGGGATCGACCTCACTCCCATGAGTTATTACTACTTGATGCGACCCGGTGCACTTGCCGGTTAGATTTGGGTGTTTTGGGAGAAATTCATTTTTCCACCAAAATATCTCATCAAGTGTGCAAAGACCTGATAAAAACCACTCTAATTAACACAAGATAAACCATAAAATAATGGTTTATCAAGCGCACATCCCCAAGCTCAAAAATCATAATCATTCAATATATATATATATATATCCATGGGGGAGAGCTCATCCGGAAAGGTATAAGTGTCCGGCCACATTTACGACACAGGATCAACAGAATCTCGAATCTCAACCTGGAGCAAGTGGAGCAGACACACTGCATCTACCCAAAGAAATCCAAAACTCAGATAATTTCACAAATCTCAAATCATTCTCGACTGGGAGCAAGTAGGGGCTAACCACTGCATCTACCCCAGGAGACTCAAACCAAACCCGGAGCAAGTGGATCAATGCCACTGTATCTACCCAGGAAGGTGTATTGAATTCAGAATCAAATTCAAATATCAATTTCATAATCATCATCATTCTCTTCGTCAATATCATAATCATCATCATTCTCATCATCAGTCTCATAATCATTATCATCATCTTCATCAATCTCCTAATCATCATCATTCTCATCATCAATCTCATAATCATCATTCTCACTTCACATCTTGTTCATTTCTCTCAATTTTACTAACTCAATTCACTCGGCTTTATCCCTGATTCTTCCATCCTCAATTCCACCGTGTCTAGACTCATATCAAAGTTTATAAAGGTTTAGGAGGCCAAAAGAATGGTTAAAATTCATAAAAATATATTTTTTCCAAATTCTAAGAGGTGTGCGTATGCACATACAGGATGAAAACTTGGGTGTCCGCGTACGCATGCAAAGTCCTGCGTACGCATAAGGTGAAAATTTAATAAGTCGCGTACACATGCATGGTATTGTGTATAAATGACCCCAATTTTGGACCATTCCGTGTACACATGAAGTGTCTGCGTACGTAGAGGCACTTTGTAGAGGCCAATGTCCGCGTACGCATCCATATCAGAAAATAGAAAATCTGATATGTTGCAAAAATCAATTTTTCAGTCTAATTTTCAAAACCTTATAACTTTTTCCACAAAATTTTGTTTTCAACCATTCTTGAACCGTTGGAAAGATCGATAAATAAATTTTCATAAAAATCTAATTTTAAAATTTTTCCAACTCCAAGGGCCGAGTTACGACCCGCCGAAGTTGACCAAAAATCTATTTTTACCAAAAATACACACTTACCAATTTTCCAATAATTCACAAACCTCAATCATTTTTAACCAACAAAATGTACCCAAACCAACTCAAGTCACATATTCACCCACAACTAAATCCGAAACTACTCCATCTATAAATTCCAACTCAAATACATCCATTCCACCTTTCAAAAATCTCATTTTTCACTATTTCATCAATCAATCAAATTCTCATACATTCCATACAATTCTTCATTCAATCTCATATATTATTACATAATTCAATCATCACTACCGTCCTTACCTTTTCCCAGCCTTCGGCCCAAAATCTACAGCCTCCAACCCAAATTCACAATTTCAATGCATATTCCACAAACCAATAATCATTATCCAATTCATCAAATTTCTCAACACACCAAACATGCAATTTCACACAATTCTCAACCCAATCATTAGTTTACACAACATACCAACTATTTACACAATCCAAACCTAATCCTAGGGACATCTAGCCTAGGAATTCTCATCACACCACACAGTACTTAAATAAAACTTAAACAGTACCTTAATGATGGTGGTTCACACCTAAACACATCATAACTTAAGCTTCCAAGGCTCTCAATCATCACCAATAAGCTTTAGCTACCAACACCTTGTTCCAAGTTCTCCAAATACACCCAACAACACTAACATAACCAATTTCACATATACATTAATTTAGGATTCATAAAATTTGATGAATCATAAGGGTTTTGAGGTTTCTTACCTCAACCCACTGAACTTTGTTATGAATATCACCAATGGCTCATACTAGAGTATTCCTAAACAACCAAAATCACAAAATTACTCAACACCCATACCAAATTTTGAATTTAAGGAGGAAAATTGAAAATGGGCAGAGGACAGTGGTATACTCACCACAATGCTTAGATAGAATCGAAGAGGTTGAGAACAGCGATGCATGGCTATAAACGGCTCGTCAATCGGAGCTCTGGATCAAAAGTTATGGTGGTTTGAAGTTTGATGGAGTTAGGGTTTTCTCTCTTCTTCCTCTCTTCTCTATTTCGACACCCCACTCTCTTTCTCTAGGGTTAATCAGCTAAAATACTCATAACTAAAATTTATATATGTTGGATTGATAAACCACTATTTTATGGTTTATCTTGTGCTCAATTGAGTGGATTTTATCAACTCTTTACCCACTTATTCATAATATTTGCATGGTTTTATATTTCCTTCCTGATTTTGTGCTATGATTGAAAACATGCTTCTTTGATCTTATAATTGCTTATTATTAATCCTCTTTTATTACCATTAGATGCCTTGATATGTGTGTTAAGTGCTTTCAGAGATTATAGGGCAGGAATGGCTTGGAGGATGGAAAAGAAGCATGCAAAAGTGGAAGGAATACAAGAAGTTAGAGAAATTGCTAAGCTGTCCAGCCTGACCTCTTCGCACTCAAACGGCTATAACTTTAGCTACAGAGGTCCAAACGATGCGGTTCCAGTTGCGTTGGAAAGCTAACGTTCGGGGCTTCGATTTGATATATAATATGCCATAGTTTCCCTGACACTAGGCGACGCAACTGCGTGATCCATGCGGCCGCGTTGCAGTGACGGAAATCAGCGTGTTTGAATTCTTCTCCAGCGATTTCCGGGCTGTTTTCGACCCAGTTCGCGGCCCAGAAAACACAAATTAGAGACTATAAAGTGGGGGATTGCATCCATTCATAGGAGGGCTCTCATAATTCACTTTTCATGTTTTAGATGTAGTTTTAGAGAGAGAGGTTCTCTCCTCTCTCTCTTAGGATTTAGGACTTCTCTTAGTTTTTAAGAGTGACTCTCGATCCAGGTTCAATGTTCCTTTTTATTTATTTTTCCAATTAAATTTATGAACTTTTCCATGTTATGATTTAAATATTTTATTTAATATAATTGAGGTATTTCAGAATTATGTTTGCTTTCTTTTATAAATAATTTAGATATTTTCCCCCCTTTTGGCTTGGGTCAAGTAATTGGTAACACTTGAGCTGTCAAATAAAATAGTGGTTGAAATTGGCAGATTCTGATTGCACTAGGATTGCTCTAAAGCTAGTCTCTCCACAAGAGTTGACTAGGACTTGAGAATCAAGCTAATCAGTCCACTTAACTTTCCTTTGTTTAGTAAAGGTTAACAAAGTGGGATTAAAATCCAATTCTCATCACAATTGATAAGGATAGGACTTCCAGTTCTTCATACCTTGCCAAGAGATTTTATTAGTATTATTTTATTTTACTTGTCATATAACATATTCTCACCTTACTTCCAAAACCCCAATTTACAAACTCATAACCAATAATAAGAACATACCTCCCTGCAATTCCTTGAGAAGACGACCCGAGGTTTAAATACTCGGTTATCAATTTTAAAGGGGTTTGTTACTTGTGACAACCAAAACGTTTGTACGAAGGAATTTCTGTCGGTTTAGAGACTATATCAACAACGCGACTATTTTTATGAACTTCTTTACTGGCAAAAATCCCAACGTCATGGATCTTAGGCCCACTTGGGTCCCGTTCACTTGGTTTAGCCCGTTGGCCCAATTTTGGGCCAAAACCTTTAAGATTAGCATTTTAAATCGCGCTTTAAAAATTTTTACTTTCTAAATCATAATTTCTAACTTTATAATCTCTCTCACTCATAAATTATTTTTCTCAACTGCAATACCGGATAGAGCTCAGCCGGTACTATCGGTCAAATTTTCATTATGCATTTTCACGCAGAAAACTATGTTTTCGGACTCAGAAAAATTTACTGAGTCCAAATATCATATTTAAATTTTCAAATTATGATTCTAAAATTTTCTAAAGTTGTTTTCCATATTTAATTTATTATTTATTTAATTACGATTTGACCGAGTTTTACAATAAAAGTCTAAGATTAGGATCTCCTTGGGTACATTGTGTTATGGATTTCTTTCCAGGAGCTACTTGTATCTCTTCCAAGATTCATGGAATCTTTCACCATCTTTTTGGGAGAAGCATGCAACATTTTTTCACAATTTTCCCATATTAGCCTTCTCCTCTACCATTTCTTCATTAGCTTCTAGCACTAAAGGTTGATGGTCTTCAAGAGTGTCAGAGAGTAGCCCTTCTCCAATGATCTCTTCTACTAAGACATCAATTAGATAAATTTGCATGCAATTCTCTATCTCACTGGGATATTGCATGGTCTTGAAGTTAAAACTCAATTGCTCATCATGGACTCTTAATGTTAATTCTCCCCTTTGAATATCTATGAGTGAACGTCTATTGGCTAGAAAAGGCCTTCTTAAAATGATAAAAGCATTATCACTTTTCTCCATATCAAGAACCACAAAATCTACAAGGAATATAAAATCTCCTACTTTAACTAACAAGTTCTCCACCACTCCGTAAGGAGGCTTGATTGATCTATTAGCTAGTTGAAAAAAAAATTCTTGTAGGTTTAACTTCCTCTATTTGCATCTTCTTCATCATGGACAGTGACATTAAGTTGATGCTTACTCCTAGGTCACATAGTGCCTTCCCAATATTGATGTCCCAAATAATATATGGGATTTGAAAACTTCCTGGGTCCTTCAATTTCTGAGGCAACTTCCTTTGAATAATGGCATTGCATTCCTTGGTGAGGATCACGGTTTTATCTTCCTTGAAGGTCCTCTTCTTGGTTAGAAACTCCTTCATAAATTTGGCATATAGAGGCATTTGCTCTAAGGCCTCAACAAATGAAATATTAATTTGCAACTTCTTGAAGATTTCTAAAAAGTTGGAGTATTGTTGTTGTTGAGTCTCCTTGTGTAATCTTTGTGGGAAGAGAATTATAGGTGCATACGTTTTCTCCCTTGTGACTTTCCTTGGAGCTTGAGGTGGTGGCGTGTGGATCTCTTCTTCTTGATTCTTTTCCTCCTCTGATGGTTCTTCTTTTCCCTTTCTTTTTGTTGACTCTTTGCCAACCACTTTTCCACTTCTCAGATTGATAACCTTGCACTCCTCTTTAGGATTCGAAATTGTATCACTTGAAAAAGAATTTGGGCGCTTCTCTGTCAATTGCTTGGCAATTTAACAAAGTTGCATCTCCAAATTCCTTATAAAGGCCTCTTGATTCTTGAAATTGGATCTTGTCTCCATTATGAACTCCTTGGTTTGTTGCATAAATTCTTTGGAAAAATTATCCAAGGTGCTCTTAACAATTTGTGTTGAAGATGACCCTTATTGATATGGAGTATTGAAATTTCTCTATCCTTGATTTTTTCACCCAAAATTTGGATGGTTCCTCCAACCTGGATTATATGTCTTTGAGAATGGATTATTTTGTGGATTTCTTGAAAAGTTACCCATATAATTCACTTGTTCCTGAGAGGGTTGATCATCCTTGAATAATTCACAATCTTCATCTTGATGAGCTCCTCCACACAAGTTGCATGTTGTGACTTGTATCCTCATGGCTGAGACTTGCATGTTACCCACTTGTTTAGTGAGTGAATTGATTTGTTGAGACATGGCTTTGTTTTGTGCCAAGAGAGCATCTATCGTGTCTAGCTCCATGACTCCTTTCTTTACTGTTCTCTCACAAGCATACATGTAATGGTTATTAGCCACTGTCTCTATCAAATCCAGAGCTTCCTCGGGTGTCTTCCGGTGCAATGACCCTCCAACTAAAGAATCAATTAAAGTTCTAAAAGCTTGAGACACTCCATCATAAAATGTTTGAAGTTGCAACCATTCAGGGAAAATATGACGAGGGCATTTCCTAAGCATCTCCTTATATCTCTCTATGCCTCATAAAGTGACTCTCTCTCTTTTTGAGTAAACGTGTGAATGTCATTCCTCAACTTTGCTAACTTTTGAAGGGGAAAGTACTTGGTCAGGAACTTATTCACCATGTCATCCCAATTTGTTATAATTCTCAATGGTTGAGATTGGAGCCATCATTTGGCTCTATCCCTTAAAGAAAATAGGAATAATATCAATCTTATAGCTTCGGGAGAAACTCCATTTCTCTTGATCGTGTCACATATTTGCAGAAAACTGGATATGTGCACATTCAAGTCCTCTTGCGGATTTTTACTAAATTAGTCTTGCTATGTCAATTGAATAAAAGAAGGTTTCAACTCAAACTTGTCAGGCCTCATTACACTATTACCACAACTGTTAGTGGTAGGAGTGGTGAAATCTCCAAGAGTTCTCCTTGCATTGTTTTATCCTTTAGCCATCTTCTTTTCCTCTTCTTTTCTGGCTCTTGCTTGCTTTCTTAATTGGAATAGAATCAATTCTATTTTAGGGTAGTATTGAAAAGGTTCAGGAGTGTCAATTCGTTGCATACATAAAGAAACAAGAAGATCAAAGGCACCAGTAGGATAAACGAAGCTTAAAGCAATAAAAGATAAAATTAACAAAACAAAAGAACAACACCAAACTTAATTCAAAGTAACGTGCAAAATAAAAAATGAAACAAAATAAAATCCTAATAGTGAAAAGGAGACTAAACAGTAATGAAAACCCTAATAATAAAGAGTGAATGAAACTAGAATGAAAACAAAAATCAACAAGATCTAATTTAGCGATTTAATCCAAAGTATGATGTGTAAAATCCGGTCAAACTGTGTTAAATTAAATATAAATTAAATATGAGCAAACATGGTTAGAAAATTTAGCAATAGGAATTTAAAGATTTAAATATTATATTTGAACTCAGAGGATTTTTCTGAGTTAGAAAATGTAATTTCTACGAAAAACCGCGTCAGACCGCGAAACAGCAAAATAACCGGCCGAACCAGTTTAAGTCTGTCCAGTACTGTGCGGGAATAATTAAAAATAGTAGAAAACTTTAGAAAAATAATTAGAATACAAAGTCAGGCACTAATTCTAAATGTTTAGCCCAAAATTGGGCCAAACTGGCCAAAAACACTAACGGGTTGGACCGGGACCAAGTTGGACCCAAGCCCAACCTATATATAAGCTTAAATGAACCCCCATTCAGCCACTTCACCCTCATAAACACAACACCACAGCTGAGAAAGGAAGAGAGAAAACCCTAACCCCTCTTGATCTTTAAACTACCGTAACTTTGTCTCTGGTGCTCCGATCGACGAGTCATTTGCAGCCACGCATCGCCCTCGATGAGCTCTTCAAGTATATCTAGGTTATGTGATGAGTTTCTCAACGAACTCTGCCCAGTTTCATTTTTCTTTGGTATTTCAAACTTAGTTTGGGTTTTGAGAAAATCATGTGACTTTGGTTGTTTAGGGGTGCTCTAGTATGAGCCATTGGTGAATTCCATCAACCAAATTTGTGGGTTAAGGTAATGAACCCTCTAACCCTTGTAATTTATGACATTTAGTGAGTCCTGAGTTGATATATGTATGATATTGGTTGTGTTAAAGTTGTTGGGTGAGATTTTGGTGCTCTTGGGAACTTGAATTTTCCTTGCGGAACTCTTGGTGGAGTTTAAAGCTAGTGCTTGGTGGAAATTTACAAGGAAGGATCAAATTATTGTGACTACAAGAGGTACGGTTTAAGCTTCATTTAAGTACCGTGAGATATGATGAGGATTCCTAGGTTAAATGCCCTTAGGAGTAGGTTTGAATTATGTATTTGGATGAATTTGATGTGCATAGATGGTATATTGTGGTAATTGAAGGTTTAGATGAGATTAGTGTTATAGTACATAATTGGTACATTGTTAGATTTTGTATTTGATAAGGAATTATGTGAATTGTGAGTTATACATGTATGTATATATATATATATATTTATTGGTGAATTTTTGGGCCGAAGGCCGGAAGAGGTAAGGAAGGTGAGTTGATGTGTGTATTGCGTGATAATGCATGATGATTTTGATGAGTGTGATATTGTTGTTGATTATTGAGATCAAAGTTGAATGATGATAATGTTGGGTAGTGATATTGGGTTTGTATGCTTGTGGATGTTAATAAATGAAGAGGTTTGGTGATGTGGACATAGGATGGTAGAATGATGTTTTTGTGATGTGTATTGTTGAGGTTCACATTTTTATAAGTAGAATGTGGGTATGGAATGGATGATTTATGTGATGCTAGGCATTGGAATGATGAAAAGGTATATGAATATGAATTAAGCACATTAGGACTGCTTTGAATGTAGAATAAGTGATGTTGGATTGAAAATTTAGTAAAACTGGGGTTTAGAGATTTTTGGTAAAAATAGATTTTTAGTGAACTTTGACGGATCATATCTTGAGCTACGGCCTTTGGAATTTAATGATTTTTGTATCAAAATAAAGACAATTCAAAGAACTTTAAAACGGTATTAATTTTGTAGAAATCTGAATTTTGTAGAGAAAGATATGATCGTCGAAGTTGGTGTCCAAAATCTGAATTCTGTGATGTTGTAGAATTTTTAGTTTCTGGTTTGTGTATGCACGCACAGCCTTGTGCGCACACACACGTTGTGGGCATTTTTGAAAGCGTGCGTACGCACACCCTTGTGCGCAGTGTGCATGCACACACGGGGATATGGCTGATGTTGGGAGCGCTAGCACGTCTTATGCGCACACACAACCAACGAAGTTTTACAAGTTGTGTGCCCACACAGCCCTGTGTGCCCGCACACGCTGGGAAGTGCGTTCTGTTGGGGACGTTCGCACGTTCTGTGCATACACTCAACAATAAAAATTTTACTTTCTGTGCGTACGCACAGCCTTGTGTGCACGCACACTTTCTGAAAATTCTCCTGGGCTTGCATACGCACAGCCCTATGCGTACGTACACTGACCTATTTTTCAATAAAAACTTGTTTTTAACTGTTTGACCTTCCTGATGAGCTTGCAAACTTTCGTAACACTTACTTAACACCTTTTTACTAGTTTTAGGATATTGAATCAAGGGAGAGAATAGCAAAGGAATAAAAAGGGTAATTTTGGTTGAGTTTAGAAGATGGCGATTTAAGCTTGGTAATTTCTGTGGATGAAATCAGAGGAGAATTAATGATGATTCATGAGAATGATGAATGAGTTAAATTGAGGTTGAGTATGAAATTGAGACAAGATTAATGATGAGTGTGATTTAAGAGTGTGATATTGAAATTGAATATGATCTGATTGTGATATACCTGCCTGGGTAGATGCAGTGGAATGATTCTACTTGCTCCGGGTTTGATCTGAACTCCTGGGGTAGATGCAGTGGTTAGCCTCCACTTGCTCCCAGTTGAGGATAATTTGAGATTTGTAAAATTATCTGAGTTTCAGATTTCCTTGGGTAGATGCAGTGGGTCGGCTCCACTTGCTCCAGGTTGAGATCCGAGATTCTGTTGACCCTGTGTCGTAAAATGTATCCGGACACTTATACCTTTCCGAATGAGCTCTCCTCCATGGATATTTTATTTTGATCTTTGAGCTTGGGGATGCGCGCTCACAGGGACTGTCCAATGGTTAGCTACCAGGACATGTCGGCTTGGCTTTGTAACCGACAGATGATATTATCGGCCATAGGGTAGGCATACATCATTTGTATTTGTTTTGACTTGTTTGGGTTTTCCTTTTTGTTTTGGATTACTAAACTGTTCATATATGATATGTTACTTGAGTAAATGCTACTTGCTCTAATTGTACCTTAATTGTGTATTACTTGTCTGTATTGCTTGTGTTTGTACAACTGAGAGGTCTCTCATGCTGGTGTCAGTTGACGCTGAGGGCTGTTCCTGATGAGATGAGTTGATGATATAATTGAATAATGATGTTGGTCATTAAATGAGACAATTTGAGCTCCCTGGGTAGACACAGTGAAGTGATTTCACTTGCTCTAGGAAGAGAATAAGGCAATTGGTATTGAAGTATTGAGTTCGAATTGCTAGTTTTAGTTTTGTTCTGAATTGAGTGTTAAGAGGTTCGGAAATAGGGGAAAGAAGGTGATGATTTGTCTAGTCTTAGTATCCCTTAGAGTAGTTATCTAATTCATGGATTAGAGGGAACCTAAGATGATTAAATGAATGAGGGAAGTTTAGGATGTTTAGTGAGTTTTTATTATAATGCATTGTATTTATTTTGCACTTTTACTATACTGAGAACCCGTGGGTCGGAGGTTCTCATTTTGTATATATCTCTTATTTTTTAGATGAAGGTCCAGGTGCTCAGCAGTGAGCTATGCATCAGAAAAAACTTTTGTTTAGAAAATTATTATATTTTTGAGAGATGGCGAAGATTATTATATTTTTGTTTTATATTGCTTAGATTCTCTCCACTTTTGTTTAGAAAAAACTTCTGTTATGTATTTTATCCTTTTGAAAACTTGCCTATAGAGGCCTTTATGTATATTTTGGGAGAGATAGGACCTGATGTTGTCAAACTGTTTTTATTCTGTACCCTAGCCGACCTAAACTTCGTGGGTCGCTGATGAATGGATTTTTGTGTGGTCTAGAATTCACAAATGAAGTCTCGTTGCAATATAGTTTCTAAACCAACAATAATCCTTTCATACAAATTTTTTTTGTCACAAGTACAAACCCCTAAAATCTATAAACCGAAGTATTTAAACCTTGGGTCATTCTCCCTAGGAATTGTGATAAAGTGTCTTGTTATTGGTTTTGAGGTATGTTTTGGGGTTTTTGAGATATTAGACATGAAATGTAATGGCAATGAAAATAAACTAGTAACTAAAAAAGGTCTTGGCAACGTTTGGTGGTTGAAGAACGAAACTCTCGCACGATCTAAAATTTTCGCAAATAAATTCCCGTTGTAAGTATAGCTTCTAGACCGACAAGAATTCCTTTCTTACAAAAACTTTGGTTGTCACAAGTAACAAAACCCAATAAAATTTATAACCGCAGTATTTAAACCTCGGGTCGTCTCTCAAGGAATTACAGGGCAGTATGATTTATTATTGGTTATGGAAAATTGTATGTTTTTGGGTTTTTGTGATAAGGAACAAGTAATTTAAATGAAAAGAAAATTAAATTAATAATTATAAAAATCTCTTGGCAAGGTATGAGAAATTGAAGTCCTATCCTAGTTATCCTTATCAGGTGTGATGAGAATTAGATTCTGCTCCCACTTTAATTAACCCTTGCTAAACAAAGGAGAGTCAAGTGGACAAATTAATTTGATCCTCAGGTCCTAGTCAACTCCTATGGAAGGACTAGAGTTATTGGAGTACAAATTAATCAGCAAAGAATTCTAATTTCAATCAACAGCTGAGTTTGATAACTCAAGTGTTGCTAATTATTTAACCAAAGCCAAAAGGGGAAAATAAATCTGAATTGAATTGAAACCATCATAATTAAAACAATCATTAATCTGAAATACCTCAAATTGCATTTAAACATAAATTCAAATCCTAACATGGAAAGTTTGTAAATCAATAATGAAAAGATAAATGACAATTAAAGTAATAGAATAAATAAAAGTAGAAAATAAATTAAAGGAATATTGAACCTGTGATTGAAGAGATCATAGCTTAAACATAATAGAAATCCTAAATCCTAATCCTAAGAAAGAGGAGAGAGCCTCTCTCTCTAAAACTACATCTAATCCTAAAAAAATGAGAGTTGTATATTGTCTCTTTTTTTTTATTCCTCCATTCCCTGGCTTATATTCTGTGTTTCTGACTTGGATTTGGGCCGAAAAAGGGTCCAGAAATCGCTGGGGGCGTTTTCTGCAGATTCTTATACGTGGCGTCTGTCACGCGTTCGCGTGGGTCACGCGTACGCGTCATTCACGCGTACGCATCATTTGCGTTCTGCTCAAGGCACGCGTCCGTGTCTTCCACGCGTTTGTGTCGATGCCATTTCGTACTAGGCACGCGTTTGCGTCGTCCATGCGTTCGCGTCGCTGCCTTTTCTTCAAAACTCCATTTTTGTGTTTTCTTCCATTTTTGTAGGTTTTCTTTTTGTCCTTCAAGCCATTCCTGCCTTATGAGATCTGAAAATACTTAACACACAAATCACGACATCGAATGGTAATAAAGGATAATTAAAATTAATATTTTTAAAGTATAGGAAACATGTTTTTCACATATATCATAAAATAAGGAAGGAATAGTAAAACCATGCAATTTACATGAATAAGTGGGTGAAGGATTGAATAAATCATTCAATTTAAGCACAAAATACATCATAAAATATGGGTTTATCAGTGGTCAAGGATCTCTATCCTAATCACTAACCACAACATGAGAATTGGCAAGGATCAACCCCATTAAGTCATCCTCCAACTAATAAAGGAAAGTCAAATGAGCTATGTCAATCCAAGTCCATAAGTCCTAGTTTTCCACCAAATCAATTAGTGAGATCTAGCGTTAATGGCTCCCAATCGTCAATCACTTGGACATTAGTAACTCAAGAGTTCCTAAGTTACCTTCCCAAGCCAAGAGAACTAAAATCTACTCTAAAATCCAACCAAGCATTTCATCAAACACTTGAAAGGCACAAAAGGAAAGCATAGTAAAATTGCAAGGAAAGTAAATCTACTCTACTCAATTGCAAGGAATTAAACAACAACAAATCAAATGAACAATAAAGGAACATGAATCATAAAAATGCATTAAAGAAAAATGGAAAGAACAAAAGTGCATCAATATAAAAGTAGAGAATTACAAGAATTAAATGCTAAACTATAGAGAAGGGATGTAGAAGAAGAAGAATTACAAAAAGAAAAGTAAATCAAAGTATGAAATTAACATAGAACTAAGAAATTCTAATCTAGATCTAAAACCTACTCCTAATTCTAGAGAGAAAAGAGAGCCTCTCTCTATAGAAACTAACTAAAGCATCATAAAACTAAAATAAAACTCACTAACTAACTAGATGCCTCATCCCTCTTCAATCCTTGGGTCAAATAGCATCAGAAATGAGTTGGATTGGGCCCAAAATGCCTTAGAATTCGCTGGCCACGAATTTGCATTTAATGAATCACGTGCAAATCAGCGTGTACGCGTACAGTGCGCGTGCGTGACCCTAAACGTGATGCAACTATGGAAACTTTTATATCATTTCGAAGCCCCGGATGTTAGCTTTCCAACGCAACTGGAACCGCATCATTTGGACCTCTGTAGCCCAAGTTATGGTCAATTAAGTGCGAAGAGGTCGGCTTGACAGCTTTTGCGATTCCTTCATTTCTTCATGAGTTCTCCATTTTTACATGCTTTTCCTTCATTCCCTTGATCCAATCTTTGCCTCCTAAATCTAAAATCACTTAACAAATATATCAAGGCATCTAATGAAATCAAGGTGAATTAATTTTAGCTATCTTAAGACCTAAAAGGCATGTTTTCACTCTTAAGCACAATTAAAGGAGAATTTACAAAACCATGCTATTTCATTGAATAAATGTGGGAGAAGGCGATAAAATCCTCTAAATTCAACACAAGATAAACCCTCCAACTGGGGTTTCTCAGTCGCGACTAGTGACTAATTACTTATGCTATATATCTATATTCCGACTTTATCATATTCTTCTTCATGGATTTAACTCTATATCGTCTTCAATTTACGCTTTATGTTCCGTTTGACAATACGTGGGTGTTATGACCTTGTGATTTTATTTTTACTCTTTTTAGGCTTCTCGATTAATACTCCCTTCAATTATACTTATAATTATGTATTAAAAATCTACCTGAGAGTCGTACCACCTTATTATCATTGACTTATAACTCGAGCATAAGGATTTGAATATTAGGATGTTATATTTATGGTATCAGAGCAGTTCGTCCTCGTGAGCCTGAGGGGTGGATTGCTTATGCTTCAATGCATACTCTGAATTGTGCATGTGCTACTTAGGATATCTGATTGATATGTTTAGCATGAAGTCTATGAGTATACTTTTGGGGGGATTGAAGTACTTAACTTGAGATATTGAGACTAATCACCTTGATATCGCTTGTTTTGTGTGGATATGACCCGAAATGGAAACTCATGGACGAGGTCGCGGATGGAGAGGAAATGAGGAACCCACTCCTACTGGCAATCAAGCTGGCTTTCTAGCTGTAATGACCCAACTTATCAACACTATGCAAGCTAATGTGGCGGCTGTCAACCAAGCGACGGGAAGGATGAACGAAATAGTAATAGAGCTGGAGGAAGTTCAGTTGCAGGTCCGATGACATTGGAAACCTTTCTAAAGGTCAATCCTCCCACATTTAGAGGATCGACTGATCCGACGAAGGCCGATAATTAGTTCCAGGCTGTAGAGAGGGCAATGCAAGTACAACATGTACCAGAGGATCAGCTAGTCGAATTCACTGCTTACCAACTGCGTGGGGAAGCACAACATTGGTGGCAAGGAGCTCACCATTTGCTTCAACAAGGGAATGAAGATGAGGCTATCACCTGGGAGAGATTCAGGGAGGAGTTTTACAAGAAGTACTTCCTGAACTCCGCGAGACAGGCTAAAGAATTGGAATTACTACAACTGAAGCAAGGATCTATGACTGTGGCGGCTTACACAAGCAAATTTGAGGAGTTGTGCCAATTTTCAAGGGTTTATCAAGGTGCCCCTGCAAGGTATGAGGAATGAAAATGCATGAAGTACCAAGATAGCCTGAAGGATGACATTATGAGAGCTGTGGCACCTCTTGAAGTCAAGAGCTTTGCAGAATTAGTCAACAAGAGCCGTGTGGTGGAAGATAGCTTAAGGAGGAATGCAACTGCTAACACCAAACATGGTGGGAACCATGGTCGAGAGGGTGCGAGGTATCTTGCCCCAATGGGTCAGGATTTTAAGAGAGGAGGTCATAACCAGCAGCCCCAGCAAGGCTAAGACAATTTCCGAAGAAACAACAATAATATCCATCAAGGAAGGAAGTATGGGAAGCAACCTCATAATGAAATGACTTGTAGGCAGTGTAGAAGCTATCATCCAGGAACTCCATGTCGAGCTGGATTGGGACTTTATTATAGTTGCGGAGGAGTTGGACACATGTCTTGGAACTGTCCTAAGAAGGTCAACCTGAATGCTGCCAAGGCCCAACAACCAGGTCGTGTGTTTACTATGACGACGGAGGATGCCGTTAGATCCGACGGGATGGGAAGAGGTAAGTGAATGATTGGCAACAACGTGCTAAAAGTACGCTTAAGTTGGTAATTGATTTTGGCTATCATAGATAGAAATCTAGTGAATGTCGGTTATGCTAAGTTGTGGTTTAGTACTTGAGGAAATAAGTGATAGGTTTAGTGAGCTAATGCCAATAGTGATTCACAAGTAGTTAAGTTTAATTGTGGCTATGAGGTTAGATTGATTCTAAAATAGCTGTATAAATGACTAGAGGTGTAATTGGATTCGTGCTTAAATTTTTATGGATAAATTATTGGACCTTGGATGATGGATTTGGAAGACAGTAAATTGAAACATTGAGGTTGTAGTGCGGTTAATTTGAAGGAAACGGTGAAGGGTGGTGAGTTTCGGTTTAAGGGAAGGTTTTATGATGGGTGTGATGAACATAACATCTGATTAGTTATTGAGAGAACTTATATGAAGATTTGATATCGAACATTTTTTAGGACAAAAATTTTTGTTAGGTGGGAAGGACGTAAAATCCGGTCAAACCGTGTTTAATTAAATATAAATTAAATATGAGCAAATATGGTTAGAAAATTTAGCAACAGGAATTTGAAGATTTAAATATGATATTTGAACTCAGAGGATTTTTCAGATTTAGAAAATGTAATTTTGGCTAAAAACCGCGTCAGACCGTGAAATGGCAAAATAACCGGCCGAATCGGTTTAAGTCTGTCCGATACTGTGCGAGAATAATTAAAACAGTAGAAAACCTTAGAAAAATAATTAGAATTCAAAACCGAGCACTAATTCTAAAGGTTTGGCCCAAAATTAGGTCAAACGGGCCAAAAACACTAACGGGTTCACCACAGCTTAAATTAACCCCGATTTAGCCACTTCACCCTCATAAACACAACACCACAGCTAAGAAAGGAAGAGAGAAAACCCTAACCCCTCTTGATCTTCAAACTACCATAACTTTCTCTCCAGTGCTCCGATCGATGAGCCTTTTGCAGCCACGCATCGTCCTCGACGAGCTCTTCAAGTCTATCTAGGTTATGTGGTGAGTTTCTCAATGAAATATTCCCAGTTTCATTTTTTCTTTGGTATTTCAAATTTGGTTTGGGTTTTGAGAAAATCTTGTGACTTTGATTGTTTAGGGGTGCTCTAGTATGAGCCATTGGTGAATTCCATCAACCAATTTCGTGGGTTAAGGTCATGAGCCTTCTAACCCTTGTAATTTATGACATTTAGTGAGCCCTAAGTTGATGTATGTATGATATTAGTTGTGTTAGAGTTGTTGGGTGAGATTTTGGTGCTCTTGGGAACTTGAATTTGGCTTGCGAAACTCTTGGTGGAGTTTCGGCGTCGAATGGAAATAAAGGTAATTAAAACAATTAATTTTTAAAGCTTAGGAAACATGTTTTTCACAATATGACATAATAAGGAAGGGAAAGTAAAACCATGCAGTTAATATGAATAAGTAGGTGGAGGATTGAATAAATCACTCAAATTAAGCACAAAAGAACTCATGAAATATGGGTTTATCAATGAGCCATTGGGGAATTCCATCAACCAATTTCGTGGATTAAGGTAAAGAGCCCTCTAACCCTTGTAATTTATGACATTTAGTGAGCCCTAAGTTGATGTATGTATGATATTGGTTGTGTTAGAGTTGTTGGGTGAGATTTTGGTGCTCTTGGGAACTTGAATTTGGCTTGCGAAACTCTTGGTGGAGTTTAAAGCTAGTGCTTGGTGGAAATTTACAAGGAAGGATCAAATTATTGTGACTACAAGAGGTATGGTTTAAGTTTCATTTAAGTACCATAAGATGTGATGAGGATTCCAAGGTTAAATTTCCTTAGGATTAGGTTTGAATTATGTATTTGGATGAATTTGATGTGCATAGATGGTATATTGTGGTAATTGAAGGTTTGGATGAGATTAGTGTAATAGTGCATAATTAGTGCATTGTTGGATTTTGTATTTGATAAGGAATTGTTTGAATTATGAGTTATACATGTATGTATATATATATTGATTGGTGAATTTTGGACCAGAGGCTGTGAATTTTGGGTCGGAGGCTAGAAGAGGTAAGGAAGGTAAGTTGAAGTGTGTATTGTGTGATAATGCATGATAATTTTGATGAGTGTGATATTGTTTTTGATTATAGAGATGGAAGTTGAATGATGATAATGTTGGGTAGTGATATTGGGTTTGTATGCTTGTGGATATTTATAAATGAAAAAGCTTGGTGATGTGGACATATGATGGTGGAATGATGTTTTTGTGATGTATATTGTTGAGGTTTACATTTTTATAAGTAGAATGTGGGTATGGAATGAAAGATCTATGTGATGCTAGGAGTTGGAAAGATGAAAAGGTGTATGAATATGAATTAATTAAGCACATTAGGACTACTTTGAATGTGGAATAAGTGATGTTGGATTGAAAATTTGGTAAAACTGAGGTTTAGAGATCATATCTTGAGCTACGGTTTTTGAAATTTAAGGATTTTTGTATCAAAATAAAGACAATTCAAAGAGCTTTAAAACGGTATCAATTTTATAGAAATCTAAAATTTGTAGAGAAAGATATGATCGTCGAAATTTGGTGTCCGAAATCTGAATTCTGTGATGTTGCAGAATTTTTGGTTTCTGGTTTGTGTGTGCACGCACACACTGTGTGCATTTTTAAAAGCGTGCGTACACACACCATCTTCACTGTGTGGCACGCCCTCTTGGGCTGAGCAAAGGCGTGGCATGCCCTGCATCTAACGTGGCACGCCTGATTTGGGATTGCTATCAGGGATCCTGCTTGCCTTCATTGTAACACCCTACCACACAAAGCTTTACGCTTAAGCCATAAAACAGAGGTGGTGTTGTATTATGACCTCTAAAACAAAATATATACATAATAGTATCTGAAAAAGAGTAATATATGAGGAGCCCTGGAAAACAGATAAAACAAAATTACAAAATAAAAAGCGCATCGCTCAGAAAACGAGATTACTTGCGAGCTAAGAAACCTAGAGATCATAGGTGTAACTAAGTAGAAAGCGGGAATGGAGAGTCAAAAGTACAGAATAACAAGCTCCTAACTCAACCTGCGAAGCTAAGGTTGGCAGGAGAATATTTACATATATATACATATCCCGAAAACCCAAAATACATAACTAAAAACTTAACTCTCCTTAACCCTCTAGGAGGGACAAAATAAACAAGTTTCTTTGAGAGAAAGCTAAGTACATATACATAAAGCTGTACATCAAAATAAACACAGAGACTACTCTGCTTCAAAAGTCCAGACGCCTAGCGAGGAACCTCTCGACCTGCATCTGAAAACAACAACACAGTATGGGGTGAGAACCAGAGGTTCTCAGCACGGTAAAGGTGCCACGTATATAATATATAAGGTCCTGGGAATGCCAGAGGCAATCCTAGAACGCCGACACTTAGATTTTAAAACTTAAGTTACTAAATAGAAACCACAAAGGGGTAAGTATTCTAAGGAATTCCAAATTCATCTTAAACCTAACTTTAATACTAACTTGTCCACCTTTCCTCCGTTCCTCCATCACCAATGTTATTTCACAGACAGTCAAGCAGATAAAGACAAACACAAATAGAATACAAGTTCTGCAGTTAATAGTTATACATTTAGCATAGCAAGTACATTCAGGCACACCCAGTTAATGCACAACAAGTAATTCAAGCAATATGCATACGATGCATGCCTTCCCTATGGCTGATGAGGCTCATCTGTCGGTTATCAAGCCAACCCGACAAGTCCGGTTTTCTAAACCATGGACTGCCCCTGACGCGCATCCCCAAGAGTCTATATATAGCTTTTTCTCAAATATATATGAAATTGCTCAATGGGAGTCAACCTTCCTGGGAATTTAGAGTGCCCGGTCACATCTTACGTTGTAGGGTCAACAGAGTATCGAGTGTCGACCTGGAACACGTGGGGGCAAGTCACAGTACTTTACCCAGGAAAACTCGTATCTCAAATAAATTGAGTATATAATGCCAAAACAATATTCATAACCATTGTAATCTTCGCAAAATCATATCATACATGCGTTAATATCATATATACTCCAATTTATACTCATTTCCATATTTATTTCACCAATTTTTCTACTTTACTTCACCCCCAAGTTATCTCAATTTCCTATCTCCATCCTAATACTAGACCTCATAGTATGATCTGAGACTAAAAGGATGAAAATAGAGGTTTAGAAGTTTAAAATCCAGTTTAAAAACTCAAAATCTAGTTTTGCAGAAAATAGGGTCACGCGTACGCCTTGCTCAATCACCGGCAAAATCTTATACAATTCTTCGTCATTCTGATGAGCCTTTAGGAGTTCAGCTTTGAAATCACTTGAAATCTGTAGCTGACTTAAGCAAAAAGTCCCAAACTCTTCTCTAACTCCTAGTTTCAAACCTTGGAATGCTTTTAGTAACTCTTCCTCTTGCAGCATCATCCAAGTAGCACATAGAGATTTTCGACTCAAGGCATCTGCCACAACATTTGCCTTCCAGGATGGTAGTTGAACTCGAAGTCATAGTCTTTCAGAAGCTCTATCCACCTTCTCTAATGCATATTTAACTCTTTCTACTTAAAGAGGTACTTTAAGCTCTTGTGATCTGAGAAAACTTAAAACTTAACGCCATAGAGATAGTGTCTCCAGATCTTCAGAGCAAACACTACAGCAGCAAGTTCTAAGTTGTGAGTCAGATAGTTCATCTCATGCGACCTTAACTACCGCGAGGCATATGCCACGACCTTACGGTGCTGCATCAGCACGCATCCTAAACCCTTCAGTGATTCATCACAGTACACTTCGAACGGTTCACTCGGCTCAGGCAACACCAACACGGGTGCGGTAGTCAATCTCTGCTTCAATGCTAGAAAACTCTCCTCGCACTCAGGAGTCCAAACAAAAGGTACATCCTTCCTAGTCAGCTTGGTTAAAGGTTAGGCGATCTGTGAAAACCCCTTTAATGAATCTCCGATAATAGTCCGCCAAACTTAGGAAACTCCTGATCTCCGTCACTGAAGTTGGTCGCTCCCAATTCATCACTACTTCAACCTTAACAGGATCTACTGCTATCCCCTGCTTGCTCACCACGTGGCCAAGAAACTTCACTTCAGTCTTCCAGAACTCACACTTAGATAGCTTAGCATACAACTTCCTACCTTTCAAGATTTGCAGCACATGTAAACCATGATCATCTTCTGCATGATCATCTTCTGTCTTAGAGTAAATAAGAATGTCATCGATGAATACGACAACAAACTTATCCAGATACGGATGGAAAATTCTATTCATGTAAACCATGAATATCTCCGGAGCATTAGTCAATCCAAAAGACATCACTGTTTACTCACAATGACCATAGCGCGTCCTAAAGGCAGTTTTGGGAATATCCTTATTCCTAATCCTTATCTGGTGGTATCCGGATCGTAGATCAATCTTAGAAAATACACCGGCTCCTTGTAACTGGTCCATTAGGTCGTCAATTCTTGGCAATGGATATTTATTCTTTACAGTAATCTTATTCAGCTGCCGATAATCAACACACAAGCGCATATTTTTGTCTTTCTTCTTTACCAGCAGTACTGGCGCTCCCCATGAGAAACACTCGATCGAATATAGTGTTTACCCAATAGATCTTCTAGCTGAGCCTTCAGCTTGGCCATTTCTAGAGGTGACATCCTATAAGGAGCACACGAGATTGGACCAGCTCCAGTCACCAACTCAATAGCGAATTCAACCTCTCGGTTAGGTAAAAATTTGTCAATATCATCCGGAAACACCTCTGGGAACTCACAAACAATCGGAATCTGCTCCAAGCTTTGGTCATCACCCGAAACACCCATAGTTAATAGCATAATGCCCTGATATTTAGCCCCAAAATAATTCACCATAATCGAGTTCAAATAATAGTGATTCACCATGACAGACGCTTCGGACCCTTCCGGCATAAAGCATACCGTTTTCTCAGAACAATCAAGCAAGACATGGTTCTTGGACAACCAATCTAGTTCCAAGATGAGATCAAGACCAGTCATCGGCAGACAAATCAGATCATGCACGAATTCACATTGTTTTACTCGAAATGGAACTTGTGGACATCCTAACCTAGTCACCATAGCTTCATGGGTAGCATTATACACCTTTAAATCATAACCCAAGATCCCTATTTTCAATCTTAACTCATCATCCTTTTCAAACGCAATGAATGAATGTGTTGCTCCAAAATCAAACAATGCACTTAAAATTTTACCGGCTATCTCACAATTACCTCTAATCAGTGTCTCTGACCCCTCAGTGCCTGCTGCAGATGTGGTATATACTCTCCCTGGCTGCTGCACTCTACCAGTCTCATATTTCTTCTTTTCTGGGCTACTCCAAGCTAAGTGCCTGGGTTGCCGGCAGAAATAGCACACTCCCATACCCAATTTGCATGGAACTCCTAGATGATGCTTCCTGCACCTCTGACAGTTCAAGTCCTGCTATGGCTGTTTCCCAAATCTTCTTCCTTGATTAGTATTGTGAGTTGGCCTCCTGAAGTTGCCTCGCCCCTAATTGTTTTGAGGGACAAAGCCTCCATGTTTGAAGCTCCTGCCCCTCGGTGCAAAGTTTCTCCCCTGATTCCTCTGAAAAGGCATTCTCATGCTTCCTTTCTCTGCTGTCACCTTCATCACACATTCTTCAGCCACCCTACTCTTGTTTACAAGTTCAGAGAACACTCTGATCTCCATTGGTGTCATGAAGTTCAGAATCTCACTCCGAAGACCTCCCTCATACTTGATGCACTTCTATTCCACAAAATCCCCTAGAGCGCCTTGACAGATGCGAGAGAATTGGCATAATTTCTCAAACTTATTGGTATACTAAGTAATCGTCGTCTGCCCTTGCTTTAATTGCATCAATTCAAGTTCCTTGGCATTCCTAGCCAAACTGGGAAAATAATTCTTGTAGTATTCTGTTCGGAAAAGTTCCCAGGAAATCATGACACCATCTGACTGCAGGATTCGTCGTATTCCCTGCCACCAATACTGTAGCGCCCATTCTATTTCTTGGACCCACTTATCAGCCTCAATGGGGTTCGAGGTTCCCCGGAAGGTCGGAGGGTGAACCTTCAAGAATGTGGCAAGCGTAATAGGGCCATCTTCATTATTATTCCCATGGTTCCCATTGTTTATCTGGTTTTCCAGAGCTTTGGCTGTTGCCTGCATAGCCGCAGCCATGTTTCCTAAGGCAGTCATAAAGTCTACAGGGTTATGATTATTACCTGTCGCTTCAGGAATAGCATTTCCTATTCTGCCACTACCTCGCCGACATCTGGTCCCTATACACACAAACAACTGATATCAAGTTGATCAGTCTCAATATCGTAGGTCTAGTACTTTATGTTCCAAATGCATGCTCATGAACGTTTCTGCCACATATATCAGTTAGATATCCTAATAGCACATAAACACATACACAGAGAATGCACAGAAGCATAGTCAGTCCGTCCCTCAGGCTCTATAGGAACGAACTGCTCTGATACCATAATGTAACTCCCTACCACACAAATCTTTACGCTTAAGCCGTAAAATAGAGGTGGTGTGGAATTACAACCTCTAAAACAAAATATATACATAATAGTATCCAAAAAAGAAAAATATACGAGGAGGCTTAGAAAACAGATAAAACAAAATCGCAAAATAAAAAGTGCATCGCTCAGAAAACGAGATTACTTATGTGCTAAGAAACCTAGAGATCATAGGTGTAACTAAGTAGAAAGCGGGAATGGAGGGTCAAAAGTACAGAATAACAAGCTCCTAACTCACCCTGCGAAGTTAAGGCTAGCCGGAGAATATTTACATATATATACAAATCCCAAAAACCCAAAATACATAACTGAAAACTTAACTCTCCTCAACCCTCTAGGAGGGACAAAATAAACAAATTTTTTGAAAAGAAAGCTAACTACATATATATAAAGTTATACATCAAAGTATACCTAGAGACTACTCTGCTTCAGAAGTCCAGACGCCTAGTGAGGAGCCTCTCGACCTGCATCTAAAAATAACAACACAATATGGGGGTGAGAACCGGAGGTTCTCAGTATGGTAAAGGTGCCACGTATATAATATATAAGGTCCTGGGAATACCAGAGGCAATCCTAGAACTCCGACACTCAGATTTTAAAACTTAAGTTACTAAACAGAAACCACAAAGGGGTAGGTATTCTAAGGAATTCCAAATTCAACTTAAACCTAACTTTAACACTAACCTATCCATTTCCTCCGTTCCTCCATCACCAATGTTATTTCACAGACAGTCAAGCAGATAAAGACAAACACAAATAGAGTACAAGTTCTGCAATTAACAGTTATACATTTAGCATAGCAAGTACATTCAGGCACACCCAATTAATGCACAACAATTAATTCATGCAATATGCATAGATGCATGCCTTCCCTATGACTGATGAGGCTCATCTATCGGTTATCAAGCCAACCCAACAAATCTGATTTGCTAAACCATGGACTGTCTCCCGACGCGCATCCCCAAGAGTATATGCATAGCTTTTTCTCAAATATATATAAAATTGCTCAATAGGGGTCAACCTTCCCGGGAATTTAGAGTGTCCGATCACATCTTACGTCGTAGGGTTAACAGAGTATCGAGTGTTGACCTGGAACACGTGGGGAGAAGCCACGGTACTTTACCCTAGGAAACTCGTATCTCATATCAATTGAGTATATAATGTCAAAAAAATATTCATAACTATTGTAATCTTTGCAACATCATCTCATACATGCCTTAATATCATATATAATCCAATTTATACTCATTTCCATATTTATTTCACCACTTTTTCTACTTTACTTCAGCCCCAAGTTATCTCAATTTCCTATCTCCATCCTAATACTAGACCTCATACTATGATCTGAGATTAAAAGGATGAAAATAGAGGTTTAGAAGTTTAAAATCTGATTTAAAAACTCAAAATCTAGTTTTGCAGAAAACAAGGCCACGTGTACGCGTGGGTATGCGTTTAGGCCAATACGCATACGCATCCCATGATCGTGCGTACGCATTAGTGCCAGACAGTAGCACATGGTCGCGCATGAAGATCTTGCGTACGCATAAACCCCAAGTCACGCGCACGCGTCGGCCACGCATACGTGTGGGCGAGCAAATTTTAGCCCATTACGCGTACACATAGGCATGTTCGCACACGCATGCGCAAGAGGCAATAGCTACCATATGCGAATGAGGGTTATGCGTACGCGAAAGTCTCATGTCACCGTACGCATGAGCATACGTTTTTCCAAAAATTTTACCAAGTTTGAAATCTACAGATTTGCCATTTTAAATCCCAAACTTTTAACGTGCATAACTTTTCCGTTTTAAATAATTTTTCCTCCGTTCTTCAAAAATCAAATTTCATAAAAACCTCAAAACCTCATTTTCTTTTTAAAACTCTTTCCAACCCAACTCATCATACCTATAATCATCAATATAACACAATTTTGACAATATCACAATAATCTCTGCAATCCTACCATTTCTCAATTCAATAACATCTCACTTCAACCTAAACTTCACAAGTTTATCATCAAACATCAACAAACCAACCCATATTTATATAATGCCATAATCACAAGTTCTGTAAACATCATCACATCATCATTCATCATTCCAATACCAACCAAACCAAAGGAACACCATACATACTCAAACCATATCATTGTTACTAAACATCCAATACACATAATCATTCCAGCTTATCCTATGGTTCTCTAGCCTAAGTTTTCACACGATATTATATATTATACATGAAAAACCTAAACCATACCTTGGCCGATTTCAATGTATTAACCAAGGCAATCCACAAGAAAAAAGGGCAAGACTTCAATCACTAAGATTCAACTCTAACTCCACCAAGCTCTCAAATCAAGCTTCCAATGATTTCAATGTCTCCAAATCATGCATTCATACACCTAACACATATATATACATACATATACCCAACAATTCAATATCCAACATAATCCAATCAAGAAATAACTAGGGTTTAGGACTCTCACCATGCCCACGAACTAAATGAACTAAATTCGTCAAGTTCCACAAGCTAAATTGAACCTAGAGTACCAAATTAAACAAAATCTCAACATGGGTTCTCTTTAATTTTGAAAATTGAGGGATAGAGAGGCTGGGGTAAGATTGAAGCTTACCTATAAAATTGATCCGATAGAATCGTAGAGGTCGATGCGGTGGACGCGTGGCCGCAGACGATGCGGCGATCGGAGCTCGGATGAAGAAGTTATGGTGGATTAAGGTTGTGGTGAGGGTTTGGAAGCTCTCCTCTCCCATTGGCTATTCAGCGTGCTTCTTTGCTGAATGGGGAAGAAGATGGGCTTCTGTCCATTTAAGTGATGGGTCCGGTTGGGCCCACGGTCCCGGTTTGGGCCCGATTCAGTCGATTAGGCCCGTTCGGCCCAATCTTGGGCCAAATTCTTCGAAATTAGTGTCAAAATTTTTTATTTTAAAGGGCTCTATCCTATTTTAATATAATATTTTTATTTCTAATTTTTCTTATTAAAAATTCAATTTATTGACTATTTATTTACTAATTTTAGCGGGATTTACATTCATGTGTGACACGCCTGGTGTTGCTCGTGGCACGCCCCTGCCTAAGCATGGCACGCCTGTGTCTCAACATTCAAGGCATGGCACGCCCCTACTTGGCCTTCCAGGGTGTGTCATGCCTCAGCCTTCCTTGTCTCCTGCATGGCTTGATCTTAAGTGCTTAACTCTTGACTCTTTATGCAATACTTTGCCTCTTGATTATCTTCCTTTACTACTTGATTTGCCTTCGTTTTAACTATATTTTCTTGAAAAATCTTAGCAAATACCTTAGTAGCAAAAGATAGCTAAAAGTAATGAGATTAGAAGCTGAAACTATAATTAAACCTATGAAAACAAGAATCAAAAGCAAAAAAAATAACAAAAGATGTGAATGCATTAACACCCATAGGTTATCGGTATGTCGGTAGAGCACATATAGCCACCAATGATCATTTTGATATACTAGAACAAATCACTTCATAGTTGAAAAAGCATGTTAGCATATAATTTTTTTTATGAAATGATTGTAAAGAAAAAAAGATTTTGTGTAGAGTTGTTAAGGAGTTAATTACATAGTTCATATCTTTCACCTTTTCCTCATCAAACCAGTGCTATCTGCGACTTGTGGTCCGACAAAGAACAATAATGAATCCTTTTTTGTGCCCACACATCGTTCAATATTTTCATTAGTCCATATTAGCCGCTACAAACCCACTTTTTGATTATTTAAACAATTGTTTAGAGTTATTATATTATCTAACTAATTACAATTTACCACTTAGTAAGTAACAACCAAATATCATCAAGATATCCAAATAACATCCTTATTATACCCAAAAGTCATAACTAAAGATTTAGTAGATCATCAAAATTTCTCTTTACTAAGGCAGTTATAAGCACTAGTGATATTAGTTGGTTAAGGACAATTTGTACTAACCATTAATCTCGGCAAAAGACAGTAAAAATTCTTGCAAAACCTTATGATGCTCGAAGTAATTAACATGACACATCAGTAATCAACCACCTGAATAAAATAGAATAATGTATTTTATAGCTCTATAACACACAATCCATATTCATCAAATTTTGACGCCATTTTTTTCCATCACATCGCATTGCTTACTCTTCTCTGCCAACCTAATATTTGCAGGTCTGCTCGTCGCAACCCAACATCATCACCATTTCAAATCCACGCGAGTGTGGTATGTTGTGCCGTCCTAAGATTTGTCACCCACCTGTATATCCTGTTTATGTCATCACTTGTAGGCATTGCAACACTCCCTGATGGCGTTGGTGTTTTTACCATATCTTTCGATTTCTTTATATTTTCTAGTGTTCTAGGTTCCAGCATCACATTCTGGTGAGTCTGGTAGGTGCTTCTGAGTGATGCCAAGTAAGAATGATGGGATTGAAAAGTCGACCTGAATTGATATTCTGGCACAACATAAATACCATTGCAAGTTCTCCAAAATCCCTGCACATAAATTAGCACTTAAGTCATTTTAAGTTAGTCCCTATTGCAAGTTCTCATGCAAGTCTTTTATACTTTATTTTATTAGGAAAACTTGTCTTTTCCAAAGTGTTTTTGTTGTAGACTAAAGTAAAATATGAAAAGTAACACCCGTATTTTCATACATTTAATATCCATAATGTTATATGAATAACATCCTATGTAAAATACACATAATATCCAAATTTAAAGAAATTAGAAGTAACAAATACTAATTTTGACTATAACTATCAATGTTTCGTATCAATTCATTATCAAACCATTTTACTTAAAGGCGAATCAAGAGCAAGAATATTAGTTGTTGGATTCGTATTAAAGCTAAATGTAATTAACTTGCCTTTTTCTCTAAAGGACATTCATCAAATTTACCATCTGCTTCCTTTCCAGCAATTGTGTTAGGCATAGGCTCAACCCTCTTGAGCGTTCCCTTACAAGTCTTCTTCTTAGAGCTGGGATTCCTCCCAACACATCCTTTTCTTGATGCGTAAATGCGCTTTCTATTTAAATAAATTTGTGGTGGAGTAAAAGAAGGAGATAAAAATAAAGGAAGTAACACAAATCTAACCTGCTCAAGTAAAGCTAGTGCTCTCAAATCTATATAGGGTTTGAATTCGAAAATTTTTCCAAATTATTTTAGTGTAGAATAAAGTAAAGGAGGAAGATTAACACCTTGCAGTTTCATGAGTTTAACATCCATAAGGTCATACATATAAGATCTTTTGTTAAATACACATAACATTTGAATTTTAAAAAAAAGTAATAAATACAAAAAACTTATTCTAAACAAAAATATCAAAAATCAATATCAATTAATTATCAAACTAGTAATAGCAAATCAAAAAGAAGAATATTATCTATTCTAATTTGTAGTAATGCTAGAATATCATTAACTTGCCTTTTATCTGAAGGACCTTCATCAAAATTATTATCTGCTACCTTTCTAGCCATTGTGTCGATCATAGACACGTCCCTCGTGGGTGTTTCCTTATGTCTTCTGCTTACACCTTTGATTCCTCCCAACACATCTTTTCTTGGATACGCAATTGTTCTTTCTATTTAAATAAATTTGAGGTTGAGCAAAAACGGGAGAAAAAAATAAAGAAACTAACACAAATCTAACTTGATCAAGTAAAGGTAGAACTCTCAAAACTATTTAGGGTTTGAATTCGATAGTTTTCCAAAACTATTTTAATGCAGAATAAAGTAAAAGATGAATAATAACACTCGTAGTTTTATGAATTTAATATCCATAAGGACATACATATAACAACCTTTGTTAAATACACATAATATCCAAATTTTAAAAAATCATAAATACAAAAAGCTGATTCTGAACATAAATATAAAAAAATTAGAATTAATTTATTAGCAAACCAATAATGGCAAATCAAAAGAAAAAGAATATTAGCTATTCTAATTTGTATTAATGCTAGAATAACATTAACTTGCCTTTTATCTAAAGGACCTTCATCAAAATTATTATTTGTTGCCTTTCTAGCCAGTATGTCGGTCATAGATAGATGAGAAAAAATTAAAGCTCACGGATACCAGCAAGTATACCGGATCATTCAAGTAATACTACGGTGAGTGGATATCGTTCTCAAGAGGATTAATGGAATGAGGCAAGCAACATCTAATTAAATTTCTAATTAGATTGATCAAACCTTAGATTTTGGATTGTGGATCTTGAAAAAAAGTAGAAATGGAGAATGAAAGACTTAAGAGAATGCTTGAAGTCGGAAGAAAATCAATAGATGAGAATGTTGAAGGCTTCAGAGATGTTTGATTCTTGGAAGAACAACGCTTATGCTTTCTTATTTAATTCATGCAAACATCTTTTCACAGCAAATCATTTATAATCAAACCCTCAACCCCTTGGTGTTTTAATTTCTCTGAACCCAATTTGTTGCCAATCCCTTGGTTACATAATCGAAAGAAGAGGTGAAGAACGGTTTTGATTTCAAGCCACATAATCTTCAAGAACTATCACTAGCCGAATTATATGTCACTTATTCAAACTAGATCTAGATAAGTGAAGATTATGAGATGAGTTTTAAGTTGATTCCAAAATTTTTCCCAAATATAAAATCAGAATCCAAGACAGATTTAGAATATTTTCCAATAGTTCTAACCTTTATTGATGAAGAACAAAACTCAATCTTGAAAAAGTACAGAAGCATGAATTAAAATAAATGAAACACTTACATTATTAATCCTTAAACCAAACAGAGCTCCTAACCTTCAACAGAGGACGTTTAATAACTCATGATAGAAAAGAAACTAATCCTAATGATGAGAGAGATTTGTGATCCGATGGATTCGGATCCGAAGATCCTCCTTTTGATTGGATGATCCCCTTGTGAACCTTGTTCACTTATTTATATCCTAAGTTCTATCTAGAATTCAAATTCAAAAACTCAATCTAATATTATCTTTGGGAAAGATAAGATAACTAACTATCTACTTCAAATTTAAATCAAAACAATCATTCAAATCTAACCTAGAAACAAATCCTAACAACCAAATTTTTATATTTCTAGAAGGAATTAATGATAACTAATCTTCTTGAATTTTGAATCTTCAATATTTGGAAGTGATTAAGACTTCTAATGATTTGTATAATGGATTTGGGCCTTAATTGTTGCATCCTGGAAAGTTGAAAGGTGTTAAACACTGGTGCACGAAATTGTGATACATATCCATGGCTTCAAAGGCCTGGTGCTCTGATCTAATTTTATTGTCTGTCACAACTTTGCACAACTAACCAGCAAGTGCACTGGGTCGTCCAAGTAATACCTTACGTGAGTAAGGGTCGAATCCCACGGAGATTGTTGGCTTGAAGCAAGCTATGGTCATCTTGTAAATCTCAGTCAGACGGATAATAATTGATTATGGAGTTTTCGAAAATAGATAATAAACTAAGGATAGAAATACTTATGTAATTCATTGGCGAGAATTTCAGATAAGCGTGTAGAGGTGCTTTCGTTCCTCTGAATCTCTACTTTCCCGTTGTCTTCATCCAATCAGTCTTACTCCTTTCTATGGCTGGCTTTATGCAAGGGCATCACCGTTGTCAGTGGCTACATCCCCTCCTCTTGTGAAAATGGTCCAAAATGCCCTGTCACGGCACGGCTAATCATTTGAGGTTCCCGATCATGCTGGAATAGGATTCACCCTCCTTTTGCGTCTGTCACTACGCCCAGCACTCGCGAGTTTGAAGCTCGTCACAGTCATTCAATCATTGAATCCTACTCGGAATACCACAGACAAGGTTTAGACTTTCCGAATTCTCTTGAATGCCGCCATCATTCTAGCTTACACCATGAAGATTCTGATTAAGAGATCTAAGAGATACTCATTCAAACTAATGTAGAACAGAAGTGGTTGTCAAGAACGCGTTCATAAGGAATGATGATGATTGTCATGTTCATCACATTCAGGTTGGAGTGCGAATGAATATCTTAGAAGCGAAATAAGATGAATTGAATAGAAAACAGTAGTACTTTGCATTAATCTTTGAGGAACAGCAGAGCTCCACACCTTAATCTATGGAGTGTAGAAACTCTACCATTGAAAATACATAAGTGATAATGGAGTTCATTGGTCTCCGCCCCAGAGGGGAACCGGAGTAACCAAGACTACGAATACAATGATAAAAACTTCTATTTATACTAAACTAGTCACTAGGGTTTACAAAAGTAAGTAATTGATGCACAAATCCACTTCCGGGGCCCACTTGGTGTGTGCTTGGGCTGAGCTAGAATTTTACACGTGCAGAGGCACTTTCTGGAGTTGAATGCCAGGTTGTAACGTATTTCTGGCGTTCAACTCTGGTTTGTGACTTGTTTCTGGCGTTTAACTCCAGACAGCAGCATAAAACTGGCGTTCAACGCCCTTTTACGTCATCTAAACTCGGCCAAAGTATGGACTATTCTACATTTCTGGAAAGCCCTGGATGTCTACTTTTTAACGCAATTGGAAGCGCGCTATTTGGAGTAACCAAGACTACGAATACAATGATAAAAAGTTCTATTTATACTAAACTAGTCACTCTGGTTTGCAGAAGTAAGTAATTGATGCATAAATCCACTTCCGGGGCCCACTTGGTGTGTGCTTGGGCTGAGCTATAATGTTACACGTGCAGAGGCTCTTTCTGGAGTTGAACGCCAGGTTGTAACGTATTTCTGGCGTTCAACTCTGGTTTGTGACTTGTTTCTGGCGTTTAACTCCAGACAGCAGCATAGAACTGGCGTTCAACACCCTTTTACATCGTCTAAACTCGGCTAAAGTATGGACTATTATACATTGCTGGAAAGCCCTGGATGTCTACTTTCCAACGCAATTGGAAGCGCGTTATTTTGAGTTCTGTAGCTCCAGAAAATCCATTTTGAGTGCAGGGAGGTCAGAATCCAACAGCATCAGCAGTCCTTCTTCAACCTCTGAATCTGATTTTTGCTCAAGTCCCTCAATTTCAGCCAGAAAATACCTGAAATCACAGAAAAACACACAAACTCATAGTAAAGTCCAGAAATGTGAATTTAACATAAAAACTAATGGAAACATCCCTAAAAGTAACTAGATCCTACTAAAAACATACTAAAAACAATGCCAAAAAGTGTATAAATTATCCGCTCATCACAACACCAAAAACTTGGTGCACGAAATTGTGATACATATCCATGGCTTCAAAGGCCTGGTGCTATGATCTAATTTTATTGTCTGTCACAACTTCGCACAACTAACCAGCAAGTGCACTGGGTCGTCCAAGTAATACCTTACGTGAGTAATGGTCGAATCCCAAGGAGATTGTTGGCTTGAAGCAAGCTATGATCATCTTGTAAATCTCAGTCAGGCGGATAATAATTGATTATGGAGTTTTCGAAAATAGATAATATACTAAGGATAGAAATACTTATGTAATTCAATGGCGAGAATTTCAGATAAGCGTGTAGAGGTGCTTTCGTTCCTCTGAATCTCTACTTTCCCGCTGTCTTCATCCAATCAGTCTTACTCCTTTCTATGGCTGGCTTTATGTAAGGATGTCACCGGTGCCAATGGCTACTTTCGATCTCTCTCGGGAAAATGGTCCAAATGCTCTGTCACAGCACGGCTAATCGTCTAGAGGCATCATCCTTGTCGTTGGTTGCATCCTATTCCTCTCTGTGAAAATGGTCCGATGCGCTGTCACTGCATGGCTAATCATCTTGGAGGTTCTCGATCGTACTGGAATAGGATTTACTATCCTTTTGCGTCTGTCACTACGCCCAGTACTCACGAGTTTTGAGTACTACTCGGAATACCACAGACAAGGTTTAGACTTTCCGGATTCTCTTGAATGCCGCCATCATTCTAGCTTACACCACGAAGATTCTGATTAAGAGATCTAAGAGATACTCATTCAATCTAATGTAGAACGGAAGTGGTTGTCAGGCACGCATTTATAAGGAATGATGATGATTGTCACGTTCATCACATTCAGGTTGGAGTGCGAATGAATATCTTAGAAGCGAAATAAGATGAATTGAATAGAAAACAGTAGTACTTTGCATTAATCTTTGAGGAACAACAGAGCTCCACACCTTAATCTATGGAGTGTAGAAACTCTACCATTGAAAATACATAAGTGATAATGGAGTTCATTGGTCTCGGCCCCAAAGGGGAACCGGAGTAACCAAGACTACGAATACAATGATAAAAAGTTCTATTTATACTAAACTAGTCACTAGGGTTTGCAGAAGTAAGTAATTGATGCATAAATCCACTTCCGGGGCCCACTTGGTGTGTGCTTGGGCTGAGCTATAATGTTACACGTGCAGAGGCTCTTTCTGGAGTTGAACGCCAGGTTGTAACGTATTTCTGGCGTTCAACTCTGGTTTGTGACTTGTTTCTGGCGTTTAACTCCAGACAGCAGCATAGAACTGGCGTTCAACACCCTTTTACGTCGTCTAAACTCGGCTAAAGTATGGACTATTATACATTGCTGGAAAGCCCTGGATGTCTACTTTCCAACGCAATTGGAAGCGCGTTATTTTGAGTTCTGTAGCTCCAGAAAATCCATTTTGAGTGCAGGGAGGTTAGAATCCAACAGCATCAGCAGTCCTTCTTCAACCTCTGAATCTGATTTTTGCTCAAGTCCCTCAATTTCAGCCAGAAAATACCTGAAATCACAGAAAAACATACAAACTCATAGTAAAGTCCAGAAATGTGAATTTAACATAAAAACTAATGAAAACATCCCTAAAAGTAACTAGATCCTACTAAAAACATACTAAAAACAATGCCAAAAAGCGTATAAATTATCCGCTCATCAAACACCGGGCTTGCATCTTCATCTTTGGGCATTTGCCCAAGTAATCCTCCAGGGCTTGATGGCCGTCAGGCTTGGGTTGATAGACGTTTGGATTGTGTTTGGAAGCAAAGAGGGACACCGGGCTTGTTGAGGCACGCCGGGCTTGCATGCCATTTGGAGGAGGGCCATATGTTGTGAAATGAAAGGTGGATAGAGAAGAAGGAAATATGAACATGTATGTGTGTAGTGTCTGGATGCATGTTTGCATGTGAGGTATGATAACAGAAATAGAGAAGAGTGGTATGGACAAGGGTGACATGCATGCATGCAGAGTGGTCTTTGGAAGATAACAATGATGGTAGTTATAAAGCAAAACTTTTTGAAAACTAGTTTTGAAAAATTAAAATCAATAAAAAAAATTTAAGTAGAGAGCAGAATCTAATAAAAAAATTTTATTGAAAATTTTTGAAAAATAAGGTAAACCAAAAAGAGGTGAAAAAA
The DNA here is from genome assembly GCF_000816755.2 of Arachis ipaensis. NCBI lineage: Eukaryota > Viridiplantae > Streptophyta > Magnoliopsida > Fabales > Fabaceae > Arachis > Arachis ipaensis. The sequence goes on from NC_029793.2 coordinate 119,665,784, forward strand.
ATACAAAGCAACAAAAAAGAAGAAAAATGCAACTATGGGATGTTTAAATGAAAAAGAAAAGAAAAAGTTTTTTTTCAATTAATTAAAAGAAAACACTTAAATGGAAAAGAGGAGAAAAATATATTCACTAATTAGATTGCCTCCCACATCTTTATTACCTCTTTGTGAACAACTTGTTTCATTGTTGCATTAATCCTTCTTTTGTGTTTGCACTATGGTTTTAGAATCTTCTTCCAGTGAGATTTTGTACACACACATGGTGGAGCTTATTTCCTTGGTCTTGTTTGAGAATGTCTTCTCTATTGAACAAATATCTGCTGACTTCTTTTCTTTTTCCTCCTTGAATTGTTATGGAAAATTAGTTAGAGCCTTTTTATTGTGCACTTCTTAACTTAATGGATTAGCCAAATCGCTCTCTATCGTTTCTTCTTATTTACTAAGATATGGACCCCTTCTATTAGTTTCTTTGCATTCCTCTGTAGGATTTTGTTCGTCGGCCATTGATCAACAATATGCTTCACTTGCCCATCTAGTTTCTTGATGGAATATCCATGGTTTTTGAAATTCTCTTTTATCTCTTGTATGAAGTCTTCGGTTTTTTGAATAAACTCATCAGTGAATTGAGATAGTTTCTCTATAACAAGTTCAAGAGGACCATGTAGTTACATCTGGCTTTCTTGTTGTTGGCAGGCGACATTAGAGTACGCTTGTCTTTGATTCCACCAATTATCATTAGGATATTTCCTTTGTCTAGGGAAGTAAGGATTGTTCCCTAGCCTTGATGAATATTCTATGTAATTGACTTATTTGGTGGTGAATAGTTCACATCTTTCTCTCTTGTGTGCTCCTCCACGCAAACCACATGTAGCAATTTGTGAAGCTTGCAAGTATTCCACTTGTATTCTGAAAGACGTGAGTTGTCAGCCCAAGAGTTTATTGACTACTAGGATTGTGTCCATAGCATTTGATTCCATGATTCTTTAACAAGAAAAGATCAAACGCATCTTGTGGAGTAAAAGAGAAATAAAGAAGGAAGAAAGATTTAAACAAAATAAAGAAAAGGAAAGAACAGAAAATAAAATTAAACAAGATCTAATTTAGGATTTAATCTGATGTATATTATCAATCTCAATTAATCCCTAGTAACAGCACCAAAAACTTGATGAGCGAAAATTAAAGCTCACGGATATCGGCAAGTGCTATGATTAATAGATTAATGGATTGAGGCAAGAAACATCTAATTAAATTTCTAATTAGATCAATCAAACTTTAGATTTTGGATTGTGGATCTTGAAAAAAATTAGAAACAGAGAAGGAAAGACTTGGGAGAATGCTTGAAGTTGAAAAAAAATCAATACATGAGAATGTTGAAGGGTTCGGAGATGTTTGATTCTTGGAAGAATAATGCTGATGCTTTCTTATTTAATTCATGCAAAAATCTTTTCACAACAAATCATTTATAATTAAACTCAATCCCTTGGTGATTTAATTTCTCTAAACCCAATTAATCGCCAATCTTTTGATCAACTAATCGAGAGAAAAAGTGAAGAACGGTTTCAATTTTAAGCCACACAATTTTCAAGAACTATCACTAGCCGAATTATATGTCACTTATTTGAAATAGATCTAGATAAGTGAAGATTATGAGATGAGTTTTAAGCTAATTTTCTGAAATTAACTTTTCCAAATATAAAATCAGAATCCAAGAAAGATTTAGAATATTTTCCAATAGTTCTAACCCTTATTGATGAAGGACATAACTCAATCTTGAAAAAGTAAAGAAGCATGAATTAAAATAAAGAAAATACTTACATTATTAATCCTTAAACCAAATAGAGCTCCTAAACTTCGACGGAAGTGGTTTAGTAACTCATGACAAAAAAGAAACTAATTCTAATGATGAGAGAAATTTGTGATCCGATGAATTGGGATCTGAAGATCCTCCTCCTGATTGGATGATTCCCCTTGTGAACCTTGTTCACTTATTTATATCATAAGTTCTATCTAGAATTCAAATTCAAAAATTCAATCTAATCTTATCTTTGGAAAAGATAAGTTAACTAACTACCTACTTCAAATTCAAATCAAAACAATCATTCAAATCTAATATAGAAACAAATCCTAACAGCTAAATCATTATATTTTTAGAAGGAATTAATGATAACTAATCTTCTTGAATCTCGAATCTTCAATCTTCGGATGCGTTTAATCCTCCAGGGCTTCAAGGCCACTGGGCTTGGCTTGATGGACGTCGGGATCGTGTTTGGAAACAAGGAGGGATGTCAGGGCTTGTGGAGGCATGTCGAGCTTGCATGCCATTAGGAGGAGGACCGCCGGGCTTGTGGTGCAACCGTTGGGCTTTTATGCTGGGCTTCCAAGCATCCATGCTAAAGGATGGGCATCCGGTTCTTATACTCTTTGGGCCTGGTTGGATCGTCCTTGAACCGATTTTATGTTTTCTTGCTAAAAAGACCTTAATTCTTGATTATTTTGAGTCAAAAACTCCTGAAAATGCAACAACACTAACACAACTCCAAATACTTTATTATTTATGAAAGTCCACTAGAAAACATAAGAAATTTGATTAAAATCTAAGAAAAAAGATGAAAAAGGACAATAAAAACTGCTTAAGATAACGTGTCATAATAGACTCATCTCTCGTGGGCATTTTCTTATATGTCTTCTGCTTACACCTTTGATTCCTCCTAACACATCTATTCTTGGATATGCAATTGCGCTTTCCTAATGGAGCAATCTTCATTCCCATGAATTTTAGAAGATCTTGTAGTAGACTATTTAATCTCTATTTCATTGGAGCATAAAAGAGGTGATCATGTAAACATATATTTTACAGTTAACACTCTTAAAAAAGTTATATTTAGTCTATGACTTATCGAATGACATGTGCTTTCTTATTTATTCATCATCTTCAGATCTGCAAATGTCCAGTCTCTGATCCACGGTTCTCTCCCATTGTATTTTTCAAAATCTCTGTTCTTATTAGCATGGAGATATATTATCTGAAACTTAGAGCAATAAGTATCATCAAAGTATATTATAAGCTAGTAGACAACCATTCGAAAATAGGGATCTATGGCTCACCAGCCACGTGTACATACAACTATCCACTGTCCTCTTTCCTGCGTCCTGAAATCTCTCAACCCCCGCAATAAGCTTATTGTAAATGTACCTGGCCCAATAGATCAGTATTGTGTTCGATACATTGATCACAGCACGTACATGTGATTTTAAAGTGGGTAGCCTTTGGCAAGGGAAAGAAAAAATACTTTGATACTAGCATGATAAAGTGTCTCCGAAAAATAATTCTATCATTATCGGTCTCCGTGGAGCATATGGTAACATCCTTTTTCAATTGGGCCTGTGTCTTTCCCTTAAAGATATAAAAAATTTGGTGCTCTTTTAGTATTTTTGGTTTCTTGAAACTTGTCCCTACAAAACAGAAAAATGAGTAATCGCACAAATCTTTATTGGTTTATTTTCTATAGAACATATAATCAAAGAGATTGCTGTGATATTTTTTTTTTTGCTTCTTTTTCTATTTTTTTTAGGCTTACTTACTATGCTTCGATAGACCGAAATACTCCGCAATTAATTCAACCATAATCGAAATTTTTCTCAAGAGGACCATGTAGTTACATCTGGCTTTCTTGTTGTTGGCAGGCGACATTAGAGTACGCTTGTCTTTGATTCCACCAATTATCATTAGGATATTTCCTTTGTCTAGGGAAGTAAGGATTGTTCCCTAGCCTTGATGAATATTCTATGTAATTGACTTATTTGGTGGTGAATAGTTCACATCTTTCTCTCTTGTGTGCTCCTCCACGCAAACCACATGTAGCAATTTGTGAAGCTTGCAAGTATTCCACTTGTATTCTGAAAGACGTGAGTTGTCAGCCCAAGAGTTTATTGACTACTAGGATTGTGTCCATAGCATTTGATTCCATGATTCTTTAACAAGAAAAGATCAAACGCATCTTGTGGAGTAAAAGAGAAATAAAGAAGGAAGAAAGATTTAAACAAAATAAAGAAAAGGAAAGAACAGAAAATAAAATTAAACAAGATCTAATTTAGGATTTAATCTGATGTATATTATCAATCTCAATTAATCCCTAGTAACAGCACCAAAAACTTGATGAGCGAAAATTAAAGCTCACGGATATCGGCAAGTGCTATGATTAATAGATTAATGGATTGAGGCAAGAAACATCTAATTAAATTTCTAATTAGATCAATCAAACTTTAGATTTTGGATTGTGGATCTTGAAAAAAATTAGAAACAGAGAAGGAAAGACTTGGGAGAATGCTTGAAGTTGAAAAAAAATCAATACATGAGAATGTTGAAGGGTTCGGAGATGTTTGATTCTTGGAAGAATAATGCTGATGCTTTCTTATTTAATTCATGCAAAAATCTTTTCACAACAAATCATTTATAATTAAACTCAATCCCTTGGTGATTTAATTTCTCTAAACCCAATTAATCGCCAATCTTTTGATCAACTAATCGAGAGAAAAAGTGAAGAACGGTTTCAATTTTAAGCCACACAATTTTCAAGAACTATCACTAGCCGAATTATATGTCACTTATTTGAAATAGATCTAGATAAGTGAAGATTATGAGATGAGTTTTAAGCTAATTTTCTGAAATTAACTTTTCCAAATATAAAATCAGAATCCAAGAAAGATTTAGAATATTTTCCAATAGTTCTAACCCTTATTGATGAAGGACATAACTCAATCTTGAAAAAGTAAAGAAGCATGAATTAAAATAAAGAAAATACTTACATTATTAATCCTTAAACCAAATAGAGCTCCTAAACTTCGACGGAAGTGGTTTAGTAACTCATGACAAAAAAGAAACTAATTCTAATGATGAGAGAAATTTGTGATCCGATGAATTGGGATCTGAAGATCCTCCTCCTGATTGGATGATTCCCCTTGTGAACCTTGTTCACTTATTTATATCATAAGTTCTATCTAGAATTCAAATTCAAAAATTCAATCTAATCTTATCTTTGGAAAAGATAAGTTAACTAACTACCTACTTCAAATTCAAATCAAAACAATCATTCAAATCTAATATAGAAACAAATCCTAACAGCTAAATCATTATATTTTTAGAAGGAATTAATGATAACTAATCTTCTTGAATCTCGAATCTTCAATCTTCGGATGCGTTTAATCCTCCAGGGCTTCAAGGCCACTGGGCTTGGCTTGATGGACGTCGGGATCGTGTTTGGAAACAAGGAGGGATGTCAGGGCTTGTGGAGGCATGTCGAGCTTGCATGCCATTAGGAGGAGGACCGCCGGGCTTGTGGTGCAACCGTTGGGCTTTTATGCTGGGCTTCCAAGCATCCATGCTAAAGGATGGGCATCCGGTTCTTATACTCTTTGGGCCTGGTTGGATCGTCCTTGAACCGATTTTATGTTTTCTTGCTAAAAAGACCTTAATTCTTGATTATTTTGAGTCAAAAACTCCTGAAAATGCAACAACACTAACACAACTCCAAATACTTTATTATTTATGAAAGTCCACTAGAAAACATAAGAAATTTGATTAAAATCTAAGAAAAAAGATGAAAAAGGACAATAAAAACTGCTTAAGATAACGTGTCATAATAGACTCATCTCTCGTGGGCATTTTCTTATATGTCTTCTGCTTACACCTTTGATTCCTCCTAACACATCTATTCTTGGATATGCAATTGCGCTTTCCTAATGGAGCAATCTTCATTCCCATGAATTTTAGAAGATCTTGTAGTAGACTATTTAATCTCTATTTCATTGGAGCATAAAAGAGGTGATCATGTAAACATATATTTTACAGTTAACACTCTTAAAAAAGTTATATTTAGTCTATGACTTATCGAATGACATGTGCTTTCTTATTTATTCATCATCTTCAGATCTGCAAATGTCCAGTCTCTGATCCACGGTTCTCTCCCATTGTATTTTTCAAAATCTCTGTTCTTATTAGCATGGAGATATATTATCTGAAACTTAGAGCAATAAGTATCATCAAAGTATATTATAAGCTAGTAGACAACCATTCGAAAATAGGGATCTATGGCTCACCAGCCACGTGTACATACAACTATCCACTGTCCTCTTTCCTGCGTCCTGAAATCTCTCAACCCCCGCAATAAGCTTATTGTAAATGTACCTGGCCCAATAGATCAGTATTGTGTTCGATACATTGATCACAGCACGTACATGTGATTTTAAAGTGGGTAGCCTTTGGCAAGGGAAAGAAAAAATACTTTGATACTAGCATGATAAAGTGTCTCCGAAAAATAATTCTATCATTATCGGTCTCCGTGGAGCATATGGTAACATCCTTTTTCAATTGGGCCTGTGTCTTTCCCTTAAAGATATAAAGTGCTCTTTGCTCTTTTAGTATTTTTGGTTTCTTGAAACTTGTCCCTACAAAACAGAAAAATGAGTAATCGCACAAATCTTTATTGGTTTATAGAACATATCAAGGGAGTTTTCTAATCCAAATCCTTTTCAATTCAGCTTTAATAATGTTTGTCATCAAGGGGGAGATTGTTGAGTTTGGAAAACTTATATTTAATTAAATGATGATCAAACATTATTAAAATATAAATTAAAAAATTATTAAAATTAAGTGTCTTATTTAATGCTTCCAATGGTCTGTTTGATATGTTTATTAGTGTGCAGGAGGAAGAAATTAATTTTCTATTGGGTCAAAAAGATAGAGCAGCCCATTTTGGTCAAAGAATTATTTTAGTTGTGTGCAAAATCAATTCAAACATAAAGTAGCTGAAATTTGAAATGAAGATAAGCCCAAATCATAAGCCCATATTGATAAAACAAATAAAGAAGGAAATGGCCCAAGGATGCCATACGTTGATCACAAAAACAAAGGGCCCAATTTTGTTGAAGCATGTTTTGGTTACAAATTCACTTTGGTGGAATCCAAATTTTAATCAAATTGAATGCATGCCTTCCACGGATGCCTTTCTCAATGGGTGATGGAATTTAAATTTTAATTAACTTGAATTTATTGCATGCCTTGGAAACAGGAAAGAGAAAGTTCAATTTGATTTGATGGCCTTTAATATTTTACACGTTACTAGGCAAAGACTATAGGAAGTTGGTTTTAATTGATTTTATTTGATTTCATTCATTACTTCCATTTGAAAGCTTATGGCCCTTCTCTCACTTCTCTTTCTTTGCATTCAGTCACCTCACTGTCAGAGAAGAAAATAGTAGAAGCAAGCTATCAGATGAAGGAAGAAGAAGCTAGAAGAAAGAAAAGGGCTAAGCTGATGATGTCCTTAGCAAAAAGAAGATCCACAGTATGGTGTGGCTGAGATCTTTGCCACTTATGGTAAGATATGGTGAGGAAGTCTCAAGCTCTCCATAACCAAAAATGGAAGAGATACAACTCGGTCAAAGAAGAAGATCCATTGGGTATGGCTCGTCTCTACTTTTGATCAACCATCACAGAAGGTAGCTACTGTAGCTACATGGAGGAAGAGGCAGAAGATAGAGCAGATGGAGCTGTCAAGCATCAAGGAATCATCAAGGGTCAGGAATCCTTCTTGGAGAACAAGTCAAGATAGAAGGCCCGGATTGATGAAGCTTGGTGAGAAGGGATGAAGAATAGGTAATTGCATGTTGGATTTTACATTCGGTTCTCTCTCTTCTCTTTCTGGCCGAACCGGTTTTGTATTGAAGAAGAAGAAGATTAGCTCGGTTGAACCGTTTCAACCTTAGAGGCTTCCCCTTCTATAATAAGGGTGAACAACCAAGGCTTGAAGCAAGGAGACAGTGAATGAAAAGCACAGAGTTCTCATAGCTACCCAAGCTAACAGAAGTTCTTCTCCTTTAATGTTTTTCATGTTGTATTTCTCTGTTTAATTTTGTCTATCTTGAGTCTCATGGAAAAAGGAAAACAGTGAGGTTTGTATGAAAAAGCCATAGAGCAAAAAAAGGCAGAGTATACAAAATTAAAATAAAAAGCCATAGATGTCCTTGAGGTCCATTGTACATATGTGTTGTGTTTCATGATTATGTGGGAATCCCCTTGCAAGTTGGGTTAGCACTTAGCAGTTGAAAGCTTGGTAGGTGACCAAGTCAAGTTCAGGATTGGGAATAGATTCTGGACTTGTCCCGAATAGGAAGGGTAGTTCCTAGGGAGAATTGGTGACTGTAATCTGTTTGATTATGGTAAAATTCCATCATTGTTGTGATGGAGACTAAATGTAGGCTGCACTGCACTTAGCAGCTGAACCAGGATACTTCTGGGTGTGAATCTCTCTTTCTATTCTACTCAATTTCTGATTCTGTTCGTAAGAGACAAAACTGAAAAATATCACCTCACTGGTTACGAGACAAAAAGAAAAAGTCTCTTGACTTGTGACGAGACAAAAAGCAGAAATATCTCCTAAAATATTTTAAAAGGGCAGAAAAAGTTACTCAGCAAAAAGGGCTAAGATTTAACCCCCCTTCTCTTAGCCACTGATAACCATCAATTGGTATCAGATCTTGGTCTCAAAGAGATCAAGCTTTACAGCTTGGAGAAAAGATCCTGATGGCAGAAAGCAGTGGCTCAAACCTGGTGGCCTACACTCTGACAGAAGGGTAGTCAAGCAACAGACCTCCTCTCTTCAATAGAAAGAACTACACGTATTGGAAGGAAAGAATGAAGATTTTTGTCCAATCAGTAGATTACAGACTCGGGAAGATAATCTTAGAAGGTCCTCAATTCCCAACCACCACAGGGGCTGATGGTGTGGTCTCTCTCAAGGGTAAAGCCAGCTGGACCGAAGAAGACAGAAAGAAGGTGGAGCTCAACGCCAAGGCTATCAACTTGCTTAACTGTGCAATCAGCTTCGAGGATATCAAGATGCACAACAGCAAAGGAAATCTGGGACAAATTACAAGTTACTCATGAAGGCACAACCCTAGTGAAGAAGACCAGAATTGACATGCTAAACAGAGAGAAAATTTAATTGCGTTTGAAAAAACATATTTAAAAAAAGATACTAAAAGAAAAGGAATAGCTCTCAAATCTGTTACTGACCCCCTGGATGATGAATCCAGTGATTATTCTTCTGAAAATGAATTTGTTTTGTTTGCAAAAAAATTCAGGAAAATGGTGAAGCTAAAAGAAAGGAGCAAAGGATGTGGTTCAAGGAAAGCAAGGAAAGATTCTAGTAAAGTAATTTGCTACAACTGCAAAGAAATAAGGCACTTTAAATCTGACTTCCCGAAACTGAAGAAGGAGGAGAAGCCAATGAAGGAAAAGAGGAAATAACTCATGGCTTCTTGGGAAGACTTGGAGAACGATTCTGATGAAGATGAAGAATCAGAAACCAAGTCTCAAACCTGCCTTATGGCTGATCATGTTGAGCAGGTGATGACAAGTCATCCTAGCCTATTTTAACTAGTCTTTTTCTTTTGTTTTCATTAGAATTATGCACTTTCTTGAGCTACAAGCAAGCTAATTGAGTAGATTTTCATGTTTCCCTTGATTGAACCAACCATATATGAATTCATTCCATTTCATGAGGTTTTATGCTATATTTGTTGCATATTATGAAAGAATGAATATCTCATGATTTTGAGCATAGCTTTGATGAGTTTGGTTGATTAATGATAGGTGAAGAAAGCTTGGAAAAAGGTTGAAGCAAGAAGGAATGGCTAGGAGTGAAGAGAGAACAATGGAATAAGTGAAATTGAACCACGAAGCAAAAAATTGGACCTAAAGTTAGCCTCAAAGTTAGACCCCTAACTTGAAGGCTAACGTTAGGCATGAAGACTACTCCCTGGGCTCCCCACGTTTGAGCCAACGTTAGCCCCCTAACTTGGAGGCTAACGTTGGCGCCACTAGCATATAAGCAAGGCCAACGTTAGGGTCAAAGTTAGACCCCTAACATTGGCACCAACGTGCATACCAGTAAATTTTGCTTGCTGCTATGAAAAGTTGGAGCCAAAGTTAGACCAAACTTTTGGTCCAACTTTGGCTAACCTCAAAACCGGTTCAATTGGTTCACTTTGGTTCTTCTTCAAACTTCAAGGGCAATCAACCAAGGCCTCTTTCAACCCAATTCTACCAAGAACAAAGGCCCAACTCAAGGCTTGAATATCATTTTAGAAAGTGTATAAATAGGATAGAATTCAAGTTATTTGGAGAGCTTTCCTTTTAGAATTTTGATAAGAATTTTTGGGAAGCTTTTGTTACTGAGTGAACTTTAATTTCTTTGTTTCCATTGCTTT
>NC_029793.2:119676071-119725054 GCF_000816755.2 Arachis ipaensis
AGATCTAGACTTGGTTTTCTAGTCTCTGGGTCCTGAGATCTAAATTTCCATTTCAATTCCCTGTTTACTGCTTCTTATGTTCATTTACTTTTCTGCTTGATTTCCGGTTCAATCCCAATTGCCTTTTACTCTTCTGTTTGATGCAATCTAATTTTTCCTTGTTTAAATTCTGCAAATCCACATCCCAATCCCCTTTACATTTCAAGCAATTTACATTCCTTGCACTTTAAGATTCCGCAATTTACATTTCTTGCACTTTAAGTTTCTGTCATTTAATTTCTTGTTCCACAACCCAAGAAGCAACCAAAATCACAACCAGCAGCAGACTAACCAAAACCCCTACAGAAAACCTCAAAATAACTACCCCAACCTCAACCAATACCAATCTAATAACCAATCCGCCAACCAAAATGCCTACCATCCACCACCCACATCTCATAACCCACCTCAAATATCACCTGAAGCCCAAAGAATCACTCACTTGGAGGCCATGATAGACAAAATGTTGAAACACCAAGAAATGGTAGCCAAGAATCAGGAAGCCTCTATGAAGAGCCTGGAGAGACAGATGGGGCAACTCTCCAAGCAAGTATCTGTTGAGAGACCTTCAAACTCACTGCCCAGTGACACAATTCCAAATCCCAAGGAGGAATGCAAGGCAATACAATTAAGGAGTGGGAGAACATTGATAAGCAACAATGACTCTACAAAGAAGCAAGCAGAGAACGTCAAAAACCCAACGGAGGATGAGAATCAAACAAAGGCAGATGAGGCTGAGAAGCAAGTTGTGATGCCAAACAAAGGCACTAAGAAACTCAAAGAGAAGGACAACCAGCCACATAGCTCAAAGGAAGTAGCTCAGGGGCAGCAGCAAATAGGAAAAAGCATCACACCTCTTACTCTGAAGGTTTTACCAGAGGCACAAATTAGCAAGGAAAAGAAAGACTATATGAAAAATGACCAGGAAAGTCACAGCAACATCCCAATACTAAGGATTGTGCAGACTGATGAAAAAGCCCAAGAGGATATTAGAGTACTAGCCACTGAGAAGAGAGGTCCCCAAGGAAAGCCTACAGCCAGAAAAGAAAGATCAACAAAAGGAAAGATGAAGCGCAGAAACAAAACAAAAAGGGGCTGGAAGAATAGAAAGATTCCAACAGAGGGGCTTTCTAAAGGTGACAAAGTGCAACTGATATATCAACAGCTGGGGGCAAATCAACAAACCGAGGATTTCTACACTGTCAGCAACATACTATCATTAGAGCATGCTGAAATTGAACACCAGAGAACAAAGAAGAGGATCACGGTCAGGGGAGACAAATTGAGGCCCTACAAGCACCAACCACCATAAAAGAAAGCCTCAATGTCAAGCTAGTGACAATAAAAGAGCACTCCATGGGAGGCAACCCATGCTTTAAGATTCATGTCATTTTACATTCAATAAATTATGATCACTTGATGCATGAATTCTTTTCTCTTTTCATGAACATGCCCATTTATCGCATGCACTATTTTGAAACATATACTAAGTTTGGTGTATCTTCAAGCACACTTAACCAATATTACAAAGGATTTTGTTTCACATGCTTAAAATGTGTTGATAGAGCATATGGCCGAACACTAAGTTTGGTGTTCACATAGCTTCATGAAAGTTTGAAACTCATGCATCAATAATCATACATTTGTTATTTTTCCAAAACCTTATAAAAAAAATTTTTTTTATTCGATAATGAAGGCATTAATTGTGATGTACCCTTTGACAAGAAACAAGTTTGGTGTTCATCAAACCTTGATGCACCGATTCAAGGATACAATTAATCCTTCATGAAAAAAAAAAGAGAAAAAGAAAGTATGATGAAAACAATTCTTATGAACATTTTCACCAATTGGAGGAAGAAACTCACTTTCTTTATACATTACCAAACACTAAGTTTGGTGTCCTCCAAAGAAAGTGTCACGGTTCACATGAGATAAGAATTGATGGTTCACATTTTTTTTTTATAGAAAGCACACTCTTGCTACGGTTGGATAAGACTAATGTAGGTTGTCTTGTTGTGATGACTAGGAGGTCAAAGAATCTTCAATGAAAAAGACAAGACAAAGGAAAGCATAGCATAAGGACAAAATCCTATCACATGCTTCAAGGAAGAAATCTGCCACTCCTTGAGAATGATCACGGCAAAGGCAAGGGAAGGAGCAAATTTTGTCTTCATTCATCCTTACATGCATACCTTTGATCTCCATAGTGTCTAATTGCATCCTAGCCCTTCATTGCTCATTTAAAATGCATACCACCTTCAAGCCATGCACATAACCGAATCACTCCTCAACATAACAAGCCTTGTGCAACCTTTCTTCTACTTTAAACTCCAACCACTTAAACTTCTTTTCATAACTTCTTGTCATAGCAAGTCCGGACATAATCTCTTTTTCCTCCAAACACACATCAAACTCTCCAACATTCTTCACATTCTCTCTCAACCAACCAAGTGATCATGGCATCCTCCTCAAGAACCAAACAACGAAAAGGAAAAGATCCAATAGTGGAGGAAGAAACACATGAATATGACCAACGGAGGTTCAAGTCTTGGCATCATCAAATGCAAATTCAATGGATGAACGAGAAAAGAATCTATCCTGAAATTCCATTCATGTTGCCGGATGATGGATGTCAAGAAATAAAGAACAAAATCCGGAAGAGGAGATGGGAGGAACTTACATCACCAGCCACCCGAATTAATACCAATATCATAAGAGAGTTCTATGCAAATGTCCCAAGGATTGACATGCGTGAACCAGATTGTCTCAACAGTACACGAGAATCCAAGAGAGGCAAGAGGAATACCATTCTCTGTACTTGCAAAACCAACAAGCACAAGAAGAAAGAGAGCTAAGAATAATGCACAAACAAAATGAATTCGAGTCAAGATTTCTTGCGATGCAAGAAGAACATGCCTTTCAATCTCATGAATCTTTTGGGAAGATGGAACAAATGCAAGCTGAAAGTTTGAAGGCTTTCAAGGAGTTCACAACACTCCAAGAAGCAAGGTATGAAGTGCAAGCCGATTACAATGTCAATAGCCAAATCAAACTGAACTATATTGGAGAACATTTGCACAACATGGATCCGGCGTTCCCAACTTTTGATGAATTCTTCAAAATGAGAAGTGAGGTAGAAGTAAACAGGGCTATGAGACTTGAAGATAGAGTGGAGGAGGCTATGAATAATGCTGGCTTTTGACAAGATCAACAGGCACCAAACAAGGATGGTGGGAACACTAGCAGCCAAGTGTATGAAAGGAGAAAGAAGAGGCATGACAAATGAAAGGTGGACTTGCTCCTTGTTCAAAGAAAAAAGCATGCATTCTATCTGTTCTAAGTTGTCTTTGCATTTCTAAGTAGTCCTCTTTAATTATAAGTCTTTGCATTGTGTTTGTTTCTTTTAAAATAAATAGGCTAGTTTATGTGTGTGCTTGTGTGTTTATTTTCACTTGACAAGAAGCATGTGTTGTCCCCTGCATCTTTAAATTCAATAAAAGAACAGTTTGAATGTGAAGCAAGATAATCTCTGGAGGCTAACGTTGGCGCCACTAGCATATAAGCAAGGCCAACGTTAGGGTCAAAGTTAGACCCCTAACATTGGCACCAACGTGCATACCAGTAAATTTTGCTTGCTGCTATGAAAAGTTGGAGCCAAAGTTAGACCAAACTTTTGGTCCAACTTTGGCTAACCTCAAAACCGGTTCAATTGGTTCACTTTGGTTCTTCTTCAAACTTCAAGGGCAATCAACCAAGGCCTCTTTCAACCCAATTCTACCAAGAACAAAGGCCCAACTCAAGGCTTGAATATCATTTTAGAAAGTGTATAAATAGGATAGAATTCAAGTTATTTGGAGAGCTTTCCTTTTAGAATTTTGATAAGAATTTTTGGGAAGCTTTTGTTACTGAGTGAACTTTAATTTCTTTGTTTCCATTGCTTTTAATTTCATTTTACTTTTGTCTTGGATCTTGGATTGGAGAATTGAAGAAATTCTGTTTCAATCTCAATCTTGGATCTCTCTGTTTCTTTACTGTTAATTAAATTAGCATTTCCGTTTCTGTTACCTGATCTTCATCTCTTTTCTTTGCAATTTACAATTTCCTGGCAATTGTTTTTGTTGGATCTAGGAAGGCATTGAGATCTAGACTTGGTTTTCTAGTCTCTGGGTCCTGAGATCTAAATTTCCATTTCAATTCCCTGTTTACTGCTTCTTATGTTCATTTACTTTTCTGCTTGATTTCCGGTTCAATCCCAATTGCCTTTTACTCTCCTGTTTGATGCAATCTAATTTTTCCTTATTTAAATTCTGCAAATCCACATCCCAATCCCCTTTACATTTCAAGCAATTTACATTCCTTGCACTTTAAGATTCCGCAATTTACATTTCTTGCACTTTAAGTTTCTGTCATTTAATTTCTTGTTTTTTAAGTTTTAGCAATTTATTTCTTGTTCTCTTTAATTTCATGCAATTTACATTCTGCAAATCACAAATCACCCAACCAACACTTGATTCGCTTGACTAAATCAACCACTAAGCTAAAATTGCTCAATCCTTCAATCCCTGTGGGATCGACCTCACTCCCGTGAGTTTTTATTACTTGATGCGACCCGGTGCACTTGCCGGTTAGATTTGTGGTGTTTTGGGAGAGATTCGTTTCTCACCAAAATATCTCACCAGCAGGTAGTATTTCATAACCCTAACACTGAAGATCTTCATCTCATGATTGATCATCTTTCTAAAAAATTAGATGCTTCTTGCTTGAAAACCAAAATCTTGAGTCTCAAATTGAAATTCTTAAAGCTGAAAATGGTTTTCTCAAGGATAAATTAAGGGAGGCTGAAACCGTTGTTGATCTTGTTGAAGAAAACAAGCAGTTGAAAGCAGAAATAAAAGGGTGTGAAAAACAACATTTTGTGGTTGCATATCTTAACTATTTTGAAGAAAATGAGAAGCTGCTCAAAGAGGTAAAAAGAATTAAAAGAGACTTGGCCACATTTGCTCAAAGTTCAGAAAATTTAAATCAACTATTGGCTAGTCAAAAATCTCTTTATGACAAAGCTGGGTTGGGATTTCACAAAGCTACAAAATCTGTTGAAAAACCTTATTTTGCAAACATAGCATCATCTTCAAATGATGTAAGATTTCAAAACCCAACAAGCTTTGTGATAATTACTGATCATAGATTTTGTAGATTATGCAACCGGAATGGCCACTTTCCCATTCAATGTTTCTTTGGTGAAATAATGATTGGAAACAAAGTTTGTAAAATTGTTTTTGATTATAATGGATTGGGACAAAGAAGATGGTTTAACATGAAAGGATCCAAAAAGATTTGGATACCTAAGGTCACTTGAGCTCATTTTGTAGGTTTGCCTAGCATCCAAGCGAAAGGACAATATGTGGTATATGGATATTGGATGTTCTAGGCACATGACCGGAAAGGAAACCTTCTTCATTAAGCTTGATGAATATGATGGAGGGTTTGTCACTTTCGGTGATAATGGAAAAGGAAAAATAGTGGCCATTGGAAAAATTGGTAAAAGTTTTTCTTCTTTTATAAATGATGTTCTTCTTGTTGACGATTTGAAACACAATTTACTAAGCGTTAGCCAATTATATGATCTTGGGTATGAAGTCATTTTTAGAAAATTGGATTGCTTAGTTCTTTGTGAAAAATCTGATGAAACTTTGTTTGAAGCCAAAAGATGTAACAATGTGTATGGATTGACTCTTGAGAATTTAAAAGATCAAAAAGTAACATGCTTTACCTCACTTGAATATGAAAAATGGCAATGGCATAAGAAATTAGGTCATGCAAGCATGTACCAAATTTCTAAACTTGTTAAAAAGAACTTGGTGAGAGGAATTCCCAACATTAAATTTGATAAGGATATTACTTGTGATGCTTGTCAACTAGGCAAACAAGTAAAATCCTCTTTTAAACCTAAAGATGGAATTTCCACCAAAAGGCCATTAGAAATGTTATATATTGATCTTTTTGGTCCAACAAGAACTCAAAGTTTAGGAGGTAAATATTATGGATTGGTGGTGGTAGATGATTACACTAGATTTGATTGGGTACTTTTGCTAGCTCATAAGAATGATGCTTTCCATGCTTTTTCAACTCTTTGCAAAAGAATTCAAAATGAAAAGGATTTGAAAATTGCCCACTTAAGAAGTGATCATGGAAAAGAATTTGAAAATCAAGATTTTGAAAAATTCTATGATGATTTTGGAATTGCTAATAACTTTTCATGTCCTAGAACACCTCAACAAAATGAGGTGGTTGAAAGAAGGAATAGAAGCCTTCAAGAAATGACTAGGGCTATGCTATGTGAAAATGAGGTTCCAAAATTTCTATGGGCTGAAGCTGTAAATACAGCTTGTTACATTTTGAATAAGACTATCATTAGAAAAGGGTTAAAGAAAACTCCTTATGAGCTATGGAAAGGAACCCCTCCTAATTTTAAGTATTTTCACATTTTTGGATGCAAATGTTTTGTGCTTACTAATAAAGAAAATCTTGGAAAATTTGATCCAAAAGCCAATGAGGGAATGTTTGTTGGATACTCCACCACTAGCAAAGCTATAGAATTTACCTCAAAGATCATAGGACCATAGAGGAATCCATACACATTTTTTTTTGTGATACTAATTCAATTCCCAGTGTTGTAGATGATGATACAGGTTGTGAAGATTTTGTTAATCAGGAAGTGAGTAAAGAAAATCCCAAGGCTGTCCCAAGTGAAGATCCTGCCTGCCTAGAAATGTCTCATCAGGAAGGAGGAGATATTTCAGTTTTGTCTCCTGAGCCAGTAAGAGAATCTGGAATAGAACAACCTACTGAAGCTCATCAAAGCACAACCTTACCCCGAAAACCAAGAGAATGAAAGTCTATGAGGGGTTATCCTCATGATTTTATCATAGGTGACCCAAGGAGTAACCACAAGATCCTCATCCAAGAAGCAAGCCGAGCAAAGCAATGTTGCTTTCTTGTCCCAAATGGAGCCTCACAATGTAAAACAAGCTCTTGAAGACCCCTCTTAGGTCAAATCCATGGAAGAGGAGCTTGCTCAATTTGAAAAGAATGAGGTTTGGACACTTGTACCTAATCTGAATGGTAAGAAGGTAATGGGTACTAAGTGGATTTTTAAAAATAAATTGGGTGAGGATGGCAGTGTTTTTCGTAACAAGGCTAGATTAGTGGCCCAAGGTTACGATCAAGAGGAGGGTATAGATTTTGATTAGTCTTTTGCCCCGGTAGCAAGAATGGAAGTAATTAGATTGCTTCTTGTCTATGCTGCCCACAAAGGGTTTAAAATGTTCCAAATGGATGTCAAATGTGCTTTCCTTAATGGATTAATAGATAGAGAAGTATTTGTGGCCTAACCCCCCAGTTTTGAACAAAAGGAATTTCCAAATCATGTTTTTAAACTTTCAAAGGCTCTTTATGGCCGAAGGCAAGCTCCAAGAGCTTGGTATGAAAGGCTTAGTGCCTTCTTGTTGGAAAACCAATTTCAAAGGGGAACCACCGATACAACTTTATTTATAAAAGTATCAAATGATGATATTCTTCTTGTTTAATTTTATGTGGATGAAATAGTGTTTGGGTCGGCCCATGAATCCTTGTGTGAAGAGTTTGGAAAACTCATGACTAGTGAGTTTGAAATGAGTTTAATGGGAGAACTAACATTCTTTCTTGGTCTCCAAATTAAACAAACTCCTAGTGGCATTTTCATTCACCAAGGAAAATATGCTAAGAAATTTGGCCTAGAAAATTCCAAACATATGGGAACACCAATGCATCTAAATACTAAACTTGAAAAGGATGAAAACGGCAAAGATGTGGATAAAACACGGTATAGAGGAATGATTGGCTCACTCATGTATCTTACATCCTCTAGACCGGATATTGTTCAAAGTGTGGGTGTGTGTTCAAGATTTAAATCTCACCCAAAAGAATCCCATCTTTCAGCCGTCAAAAGAATCATTAGATACATTAAGGGAACTTGTGATTTTGGCTTATGGTATCCTAGATCTGATGACTTTTGTGCAGTAGGGTTTTGTGATGCAAATTATGCGGGAGATCGGGTGGATAGAAGGAGCACCTCCGGAATGTGTTGCTTCCTTGGGAGCTCACTAAACATGTGGTCAAGCAAGAAACAAGCCACAGTTGCTCTATCCACAGCCGAAGCTGAATATATATCTGCCTCTGCGTGTTGTTCACAATTAATTTAGTTGAAAACTCAGTTGGAAGATTACAAATTGAAATCCGATGAACAACTTGCTGATATATTCACTAAACCTTTGTGTGAAGATAGGTTCTGTTCGCTAAGGAACAGTTTGGGAATGTTAGATTTGAATTATGTTGAAAATTTGTGACTTTGTTGATTCTGTTTGTTTTTATCTCGTAGGAAGCCAGGAGACAAATCTACGCAAGTGATGAAATCTTCACAGGAAGACTTGTATAAAGCCTAGAAAATTTGTGGATTAAGCATGGAGAACTGTGCCCTATTGCCCAGCATGCTGTAACCACCTTTTAGGCCTATGTAAGACAAACTTTGTTCACATGATATGGGCTCACTATCTTTTTAAATCATAAAACTCTTTTAATTTTTTTGAAATTAATTTTTCAACATGTCATCACTTCATTCCATTTCAAGTCATGACAGTTTTAATATTTTATCATTCCTCATGACTTGTCTTTTCAGTTTTCATGGTTTTAAAAAATTCAAATTAATTTTTAAAATCTGTTTTCATTAATAATTTTGCTTTAAAAGAGAAGGTTTGTTCCTAGCATTAATGACAGTTCTTTTACTCCTAAAAGCGGATCATATCAGAGGGTAGCTGTTTGTGACACCCTTGTTCTTTATGCTGTTTTAAACTCCATCCCCATATCTTTAGCTTACTTTATGATTCATCATATGCGGGATTGTGTGAAAAGTGATAAAAGGAGTAACTTGTCATATGGTATATTTTTTACTTGCTTGATTGAGAATTTTAATGTTGATTTGAGTAATGAGCCTATTGAGAATAAAGTTTCCACAATCAAAGGTGGTGGTGTACCGCAACATGCTAAAGGTAAAGAAGTTCTCTTGGAGTTTGCTACCATGTCTAAGCAAATGGTAAAATCCAGCAAAGAAGCTAGAAAGCTTGCATTGTAAAATGAAAAGGCTTGGCTAAAATCTCATGAAAGGGTAAACTTGCTCTTAAAGCATTTGGATTCAGTTGATAAGGACATGGCTCCTTTCGAGAAAGAAGATGATGTTCTGGAATCTAATAAAGAAAATTCTGATGCCTAAGTTTGCTCTCTATTGTCGTTGCTGCTGAATGCTTTGTTATTTTCAATGTTCTGAAAAATGGTTCGAACCACCCGGTCGAACCGGTTGAACCATGAACCGGTGAGAATTACGATTCGATTTTATGCCAAAACCGAAAAAAATGAAAACCGTTATTGAACCGCTAAATCGGCCGGTAACCGGTCAGTCGAACCGAACAGGGACCCGGCCGGTTTTTTGCTTGGCCCAAAAACACTCAAAACGCGCGTTTAGCTTTCAGTAACCCCCTCCCCAACTCTTGCGTTACCAACCCTAACCCACTCCAAATCTCCAACGGCGCAGCAGCACACGCTCCCTCGTCCCTCCCATCACCCTCGAGCTAGCCGTTCCTCTCAACGCCGGCGAGCTCAGTCCCTCCCTTTCGCGCTGCCACGGTCCCGCCGGTGCTAGCTTTATTTCACCGTCGCGCTCACATAGAGGAAGAATCATCGCAAGTGCCGTCGTTTCCTCCTCCTCTCGGTCAATCCGTCATCCACTTCTCTACTGTGCCGCTGTCTACTTCTCAATCCTCCTACTCGCCACGGTCTTTCATCCGCTGTCTACTTCTCAATCCTCCTCCTTCCCCTGTCCCAAATCCATGCGGCCAGACCTTCTCTTCTAGGCTTTCTAGCTCGGCACGTCTTCCTGTCTTCGTCGGTGACTTTGGTGTTCAAGGCTTCCAGCTGCTGCGCCGTCGAGTCGCCGTCGTCGTCCTGCTGTCGGTGGAAGGTTAGTGAATTTGTTTTTGAGTTTGAGCTGTCAAACCCAAAAAACCCCTAAGCTGCTTCAGGTTTTTTGGTTGTTTCCAATCCAGCACAGCCTTAGATGAGAGCGAAAGTGACCCTTGGATTTCTTTTTCCTCTGTTTCAATCAGCTTTTCATTTTTTTTTTAAATTTGTGTATTAGTCTTTTGTTATTCAGTCTTTTAAGCATTTAGTCAAATATTCAAGTTGTAGCAGCACTTCATTGCTTCAAAGTTCAAACAAAACAAAATTGAGACAATTCAAGAATAAGCTAAAAAGTGTGAAGAAACCGAGTCTTTCTACCAAAAATTACTTAGCTAAAATCAAGAAATTTGTTTTTTATTTTGAGCTGTTTCAGTGTTATGAATTTGATTTTGAATGTCTGATGAGTGATTTTTGATTTTGAATCTGAAATTAATTAATTTATGATCAGTGTTTTGAATTTGAAATTTGCGATCAGTGATTTGTTATGCTGCATTGCTGCTGTTGGTATTTAATTTGTTGTTGAAATAGTTACTGATTTGTTGAAATAGTTACTTATTTGTTTAATTTCTGAATGCTCGGTTCTTCTTCTTTCTTTTAATTTCTGAAATTTTTGTTCAAATTTTCTTGTAATATTTTGTAATGTTTTGTATGTTTGTTGCTGTTATGTAATTGCTGGTTGCTGGGTGCAGGTTTAGTGTCATCACTGATTTTGGAATGTTTTATAATGTACAATGTTTGTTGTTGTTTTGTAGTTACTGTTTTGTAATTACTGGTTGCAGGTTTAGTTTGATTATTGGTTAATGTTTTGTAATGTTTGGTGCTGAAGGCTGATTGTTGAGTTCAGATATAGTTGTTTATTTTGACTTGGGTAAAGAGACTTAGGGTCATTTTTCCTGCCTTGTACCAATTCAGATGATTATTTTCAGAGGATGAGCACTTATTTATGTATCTTGAGAAACTGTTTCTGTTTGTTATGAGCACTTAGTTTCACCAAGAAAGCTTAGTTTCGCCAAATGGTCCTCAAAGCAACTCATCCAAAATGCTACTGCACAAATCCAAGTCTATTGTCTCTTAAAGCCTGCATGCTCTTTCATTTGGTGAAGTCTTTCTAGCAGTAGTCCACTGCCAACTTTGTTATTAATAATGTTATCAAATTTGTTTATCCAAGTACTATGTTTATTTTTTTCAGTTGGATTTATGATAATTCATTTGATATTCTTCCTATTCTTGTGAGATATTTCTTTTAACATTTTGTGTACTGATGAGGAATTGTACTTGCTTGGTATCATGCTTTCATCTGGAAATTTTGTATTTACTATAAAAAAAAAAAAGAAATCCTAAAAAAGAAATTTACCACTCCATTGGAAAAATTTCATACTACCCTATACCCTCAACTTAATACTTGCATATTTATAATTTATTTATTATTTTATTCTAAAACAGTTTTTTCGGTTGAACCACCGGTTGAACCGATTGGACCAATAAACCAGTGAACCAGTGACTAGAACGGTTTGATGACTGGTTCGATTCTCAGAACCTTGGTTATTTTGCTCTCTGTGTATTTGACTCAGTAGAACTATTTTCATTTGTCTTGGTTGACTATACCAAACTTAACTTTGATGCTATTTTGTTTTATGCTTGAATTATTATGGACTGCATTGCTTTTTCTCCATTTTTTGCAAGGACCCTCCTTGATGACAAAAGGGGGAGAAGAGAAAAAGGAGGAGAAGAGAAAAAGGGCTGAATTAAAATTATTATGTTTCACTGATTTATTGAGCTGTTTTGCTTTGTATGTTTCATTGATTTGTTGCCCTGTTTTGTTCTTTTTTATGCTCTGATATGGCTATGTTTTAAGCACTTTGTGTTAGGGGATTAATTTTGACTTGAGCTTTGATTGTCATTGATAAATTTATTTGCTCAAATGCATATGTGCTGACTGGACTAGGGAATTTTATTAAGGTGTTTGAAAAATATTTTCTTGTGAAAATATGGCTCGGTCTTAAAGGATCCAAATTCTTGAAATTTTTATCTTTTAGGAATCCTTTGGAGCATGTACACAGTTTTTGCATTCTTGAATATTGTGTTAATCAGGCACACATTAAGGGGGAGCATTTTGAATAATTGAAAGGGGGAGCATTCGGCCAAATCATCAAGGGAGTTTTCTAATCCAAATCCTTTTCAATTCAGCTTTAATAATGTTTGTCATCAAGGGGGAGATTGTTGAGTTTGGAAAACTTATATTTAATTAAATGATGATCAAACATTATTAAAATATAAATTAAGAAATTATTAAAATTAAGTGTCTTATTTAATGCTTCCAATAGTTTGTTTGATATGTTTATTAGTGTGCAAGAGGAAGAAATTAATTTCCTATTGGGTCAAAAAGATAGAGCAGCCCACTTTGGTCAAAGAATTATTTTAGTTGTGTGCAAATTCAATTCAAACATAAAGTGGCTGCAATTTGAAATGAAGATAAGCCCAAATCATAAGCCCATATTGATAAAACAAATAAAGAAGGAAATGGCCCAAGGATGCCATACGTTGATCACAAAAACAAAGGGCCCAATTTTGTTGAAGCATGTTTTGGTTACAAATTCACTTTGGTGGAATCCAAATTTTAATCAAATTGAATGCATGCCTTCCACGGATGCCTTTCTCAATGGGTGATGGAATTTAAATTTTAATTAACTAGGATTTATTGCATGCCTTGGAAACAAAAAAGAGAAAGTTCAATTTGATTTGATGGCCTTTAATGTTTTACACGTTACTAGGCAAAGACTATGGAAAGTTGGTTTTAATTAATTTTATTTGATTTCATTCATTACTTCCATTTGAAAGCTTATCACTCTTCTCTCTCTTCTCTTTCTTTGTATTCGGTCACCTCACTGTCAGAAAAGAAAATAGTAGAAGCAAGCTCTCAGATGAAGGAAGAAGAAGCTAGAAGAAAGAAAAGGGCTAAAGTAATGATGTCCTTAGCAAAAAGAAGATCCACGGTATGGTGTGGCTGAGATCTTTGCCACTTATGGTAAGATGCGGTAAGGAAGTCTCAAGCTCTCCATAACTGAAAATGGAAGAGATCCAACTCGGTCAGAGAAGAAGATCCCTTGGGTATGGCTCGTCTCTACTTTTGATCAACCATCACAGAAGGTAGCTACTGTAGCTACGTGGAGGAAGAGGCAAAAGATAGAGCAGATGGAGCTGTCAAGCATCAAGGAATCATCAAGGGTCAGGAATCCTTCTTGGAGAGCAAGTCAAGATAGAAGGCACAGATTGATGAAGGTTGGTGAGAAGAGATGAAGAAGAGGTAATTGCATGTTGGATTTTACATTCGGTTCTCTCTCTTCTCTTTCTGGTCGAACCAGTTTTGTATTGAAGAAGAAGAAGATTAGCTCGGTTGAACCGTTTCAACCTTGGAGGCTTCCCCTTCTATAATAAGGGTGAACAGCGAAGGCTTGAAGTAAGGAGACAGTGAGTGAAAAGCACAGAGTTCTCATAGCTACCCAAGCTAATAGAAGTTCTTCTCCTTCAATATTCTTCATGTTGTATTTCTCTATTTAATTTTGTCTATCTTGAGTCTCATGGAAAAAGGCAAACGGTGAGGTTTGTATGAAAAAGCCATAGAGCGAAAAAAGACAGAGTATAGAAAATTAAAAGAAAAAGCCATAGATGTCCTAGAGGTCCTTTGTACATCTGTATTGTGTTTCATGATTTTGTGGGAATTCTCTTGCAAGTTTGGTTAGCACTTAGCAGTTGAAAGCTTGGTAGGTGACTGATGAACGGATTTTTGCTAGTAAAGAATTCACAATAAATTCTCGTTGCTAGTATAGTTTCTAAACCAACAAAGAATCCTTTCATACAAAAACTTGTTTGTCACTAAAGCAAACCCAATAAAATAAACCAAAGTATTTAATCCTCAGATCGTCTCTCAAGGAATTGCAGGGAGGTGTTCTTGTTATTGGTTATGAGATAGTATATTTTTGGGTTTTTGAAAGGTTGAACAAGGAATGTCAATAACAAGAAAGTAAACTAATAACTAAGAAAGCTCTTGGCAAGGTATGAGAATTAGAAGTCCTATCCTAGCTATCCTTATTAATTGTGATGAGAATTGTCCATTGCTCCCACCTAGTTAACCTTTAACTATGAAGGAAAGTCAAGTGGATAAATCAATTTGATTCCTCAAGTCCTAGTCAACTCCTAAGGAAAGACTAGCTTTAGAGGGATCCAAATCAACTAGCAACTTTAAATTATCAATCAACAAAGGAGTTTGATAACTCAAGAGTCTCCAATTACTCAACCAAAACCAAAAGGAGAGAAATCTACACTAAAATCCAACCAAGCATTTTATCAAACACTTGGAAAGCACAACATAAAAACATAGAAAACTAGCAAGGAATATTAAATCTAAACCAACAATTGCAAGCATCAATGATAACAATTATAGGAAGAAGAAATAAACATGAAATACCTCGAATTGCATTAAATAGAAAATCAAATCTAACATGAGAATTCATAAACTAAATTGGAAACATAGAGTAATCAACAAGAGAAATAAATAAACCAAAATACTAGAACAAATAAGAGTAGAAGAAAACTAAATTAAAGCAAAGTAGAAATCTGAGATTAAGAAAAGTTAAACCTAAAATCCTAAAACCTAGAGAGAGGAGAGAGCCTGTCTCCCTAGAAACTACATCTAAAACCTAAAATTCTATGAATGAAAGTTGCATGCCTGAATGAATGATTCCCCTACTCTACAGCCTCTAATATGTGTTTTTCAGGCTAAAAACTGGGCCAAAAACAGCCCAGAAATCACCCCCAGCAATTTCTGATACGTCCAGCACATGGTTCGGTCACGCGTACGCGTCGCTTGTCTGCCGCACCATCCACGCGTACACGTGATGCACACGTACGTGTCCCTAAACGCTAGGCAACTATGGCAAATTTTATATCATTTTGAAGCCCCGGATGTTAGCTTTCCAACACAACTAGAACCGCCACATTTAGACCTATGTAGCTCAAGTTATGATGGATTTAGTACAAAGAGGTTAGGCTTGACAGCTCAGCAATTCCTTCAATTTCTTGTATTCCTTCCACTTTTGCATGCTTCCTTTCCATCCTCTAAGCCATTCCTGCCCTATAAACCCTGAAATCACTTAACACACATATCAAGGCATCGAATGGTAATAAGAGAGGATTAAAATTAGCAAACTTAGGGCCAAAGAAGCATGTTTTCAATCATAGCACAAAATTATGAAGGAAAATGTAAAACATGCGAATTCAATGAATAAGTGTGAGAATAGTGGATAAAATCCACTCAATTAAGCACAAGATGTACCACAAAATAGTGGTGCATCAAATCTCCCCACACTTAAACATTAGCATGTCCTCATGCTAAGCTCAAGAGAGACTATAAGAGTGAAGAATAATGGTAGAAAGTATGAAATGCAACCTATCTATATGAATGCAACTATATGCAAAAATGATTCTACCTACTTGGTTAAAAGTAAACAAATTCTCCAAGACAAACATAAACTGGATTCCACTAATTCAAATCACAAAATAAAGTACAAGTAATCTTGCAGAAGAAAATAGCTCATGAAAGCCGGGAACAAAGAATCGAGTATCGAACCCTCACCGGAAGTATATACACTTTAATCACTCAAGTGTTTAAGGTTCGATTCTCTCAATTCTCTACTAACCTTGCTTTCTAAGGCTTGCTCTTCTTCTACCAATCGACAAATACTTTGATGCACAAATACACATATCAAGAGGTCTTTTGAGGGTTGTAATGGGGTTAGGGTCAAGGTTGGATTGTATTTGGTCAAGTGGACTAAAATTTGAATCCTTAATTAGCCTAAACTTCCCACCTAACTTAAGACAATCCATATAATCACATGCAAAATCTAAATACCCATTAATTATGTTTTCCACATATTCATGCATCCCAATTTTGAGTACAACTCATATGCATTGCTACCAATATTTACTTTGGGGCATTTTTTCCCCCTTTTTATTATTTGTTCTTTTTTTTGTTTTTTTTTCTTTTCTTTTCTTTTATTTTTTCTCAATGCATATGATTAAGGTATTAAATGCATGAACATGTCCTCAACATTCTTTTCTCGTTTTCACATTTTTAATAAAAATACACAACACCCAATTCTCAAACCAAATGTTTCCAAATCCAACTTCCCCACACTTAAATCATGAACACGCTTACTAGTCTGAGCTAACCAAGGATTCAAATTAAGGACAATATTATTTTTCGCTTAGAGTTAGTGATGTGATAAAGTAAAGAATAAATGGGATAAGTAGGTGATGCGAAGAACTTTAGTTGATATAGAATTTGTCAAATGAAATCTCGTTGCAAGTATAATTCTAAACCAACAAAGAATCCTCACATGCAAAACTTAGTTTTGTCACAAGTACAAACCCCAATAAAAATTAACCGAAGTATTTAGACTACGGGTTGTCTCACAAGGAATTGTAATGAAGTGGTCAATTATTGGCTATGAGAGAACAAGGGGTTTGATTGATAAAAGGGGCAATAAAATAAAAGACAAGAAAAGTAAATCAAGCAAGTAAAGAAAGAATGTAATAAAGAGAGACATTCATGGTAAGGATTGAGATCATAGGCTTTCCATCCTAGTCACTAATAACAATAATTAACAAGAATTTATCTCATTTCGTCATCTCCAATGTTGGAAGAAGGTGTAAGTTATCTTCCATGAGAGAAAGTCAAACAAGATTAGTTAATCTCAATCCAAAAGTCCTAATCAACTTACTAATGGAATTAGAAGGAGATTAGAGTCAATGGAAATCATATTAACTAACAACTCTATATCACCAACATGAGTTGGGTCTTAGTGACTCAAGATCACCCAATTACTCTTTCCAAGCCAAGAATGCTCAAGATCTACTCTAACATCCAACCAAGCATTTTGTCAAACACTTGGAAGGCATAAAAGGAAAGTATAGTAAAAGTGCAAGAATAATAAAATCTACCAACTACCAATTGCAAGAAAAGTAAGATCACAGCTCAAATCATCAATAAAGAGAACATCAAATATTAAATTGCATTAAAGATATCCAAATCCAACATGAGTATTCATAAACATAAAGGAGACATAAAAGTGAAATTAACACTACAAATCATGAGAATGAAAGAGTAGAAGCAAGAAATCATAAAAGAAACAAGATGAAAATAAGTAATCAATTCAAGATCTAAGAGAAATTAACCTAATCCTAACCTAATTCTAGAGAGAAGAGGGAGCTCTTCTCTCTAGAAAACTAACTAAAGGCTCATCATGACTAACTAAGTGCTCCCCATGTGCTTAATCTTCAATTCTGCATCAAATATCCTCAGAAACAAGTTGGATTTGGGCCTGGGTAGCTCAGAAATTGCCCCCAACATTTTACCTTTAAGTGAGTCACGTGCGAGCATCGACGCGTATGCGTGGGTCACGTGTGCGCGTCGCTTGGCAATTTTCCTATCCACGCATACGCGTCATGTGCGCGTACGCGTCGCCATGAAACTTCACTTCCACGCGTGCGCGTCTTCTGCGCGTGCGCGTGGGTTGATGTACTCTAAATCCTTGTTTCCTCATGCATTCTCCACTTTGTATGCTTTTCTCTTCATTTCTTCCATCCCATACTTGCCTTATGAACCTGAAATAACTCAACAAACACATCAAGGCATCAAATGGAATTAAAGTGAATTAAAATCACCAATTTAAGGGCTTAAAAAGTATGTTTTTACACTTAAACACAATTTAAGGGAGAATTACAAAACCATGCTATTTCATTGAATAAATGTGGGAAAATGTGATAAAATCCCTTAAAATAAGCACAAGATAAACCACAAAATTGGGGTTTATCAAACCTCCCCACACTTAAACTAAGCATGTCCTCATGCTAAAATCAAGAAAGAAGCAAAGGGTATCAACATTTATTCAATGCAAACTAACTATATGTAACCTATCTATATGTAATCTATCTAAATGAATGCAACTACTTGGTCAAAATAAGTCAATTTCCAAGAATACATATACAAGTACAAGGGCTAAGGCATTAACAATCAAATCAAACCCACAATTGAATTGAATTATTGAAAGAATTTACAAACTTGCAAGAAAAGATTATCATGGGTGGAAACATATAATTGAGTAATCGAACCCTCACCGAATGTGTATCCGCTCTAGTCACTCAAGTGTATGGGGTTGATTCACTCAATTCTCCCCTAATCATGCTTTCCAAGATTTGTTTTTCATCTAACAATCAACAATTATTTTATGCATGCATACAAATATCATGAGGACATTCCCATAGGTTGTAATGGGGCTAGGGTTAAGGTAGGATGCATATGGTCAAGTGAGCTTGAAATTTGAATCTTTGATTAACCTAAACTTCCCACCTAACCTATATAACAACCTATACAATTTGAAAGCTAACCTAACTACCTATTCTTCACTTTTTTTTTTCACATACTCATGCATTCTCTTTTTGATCACCACACATATGCATTGATTTTTATTGAACTTTACTTTGGGGCATATATATATATTTCTTTTTGTTTTCTCTCTTTTTTTTCAACCTAAAATATATACAAAAGCATCAATGCATATGATTTAACATTAAATTAACACATGAGTATGTACCCAATTTCCAAAATTTTTAACAAAAATTACAAAAACACACTTTTATCCCAACCAATATTCCCAACTCTCCCAAAATTGAATGATAAGCACTCTCACTAGCCTAAGCCAATCAAAGATCCAAATTAAGGACATTTATTATTTTTCACTTTAGGCTTGTAATGTATTAAAATGAAGAACAAATGGGTCATAGGCTCAAAATTGGCTAACAATGGAAGATAAAAGGTAGGCTATTTGGGTAAGTGAGCTATTTGAAACAATGGCCTCAATCATATAAGTGCATGTATACACAAAATAATGGACATAAAGAATCAAACAAATCAAAGATTGCAATCATAGAAAGAGAATAATGCACACAAAAATGAAAATAAGTGGTTATATGATGTAACTACACAATTAGGCTCAAAACTCACATGCTTGTGTTCTTAGCTCAAAACATGTTCCACAATGTATATAATCCAAGCAAGTTCTAAAATAAAAATTTTCAATCAATTGGGGTGCCCTATAGATAAAAATCCTTGGAGAATCTCATTATTTGACTAAGCTTATTATGTATATATATGCAAAATAATAAAATGCAACTAAAATCCTAAAAAGACCTAAAATGAGATGCAAAAGTGTTGGAATTAGAAAATTGTCACCCAAAAACGCCGACTGGTCAGACGACGTCCCCACACTTAAAAGTTTGCACCATTCTCGGTGCACTCAAAGATGAGCGAGGGGGTACAGCGACTTTCCGAATTGCCACATTCAGCTGGTAGGTCAACCGGTTGCTGCGTGTTCTTTCCTCCGCTTCCATTTTTGCTTATGGTGCATTAGTCATGAAAAATAGAAAATAACACCGTAAGATGAGAAAATACAAAAGCAAAGAAGCATAAATTATTGGAGTGAGGTAAATCACTAGAATGGAGTGATTGAGTTAATGTGACATTAGATAATAATGTGTGGGTTCTAAGTTGCATGCGGTTTAGAACGCACATGCTAGCATAAAAAGCTATGTCACAATTATACAAAAGACAGCATACACTTCACTCAATCTAGTGTTCTTGAGATGCTTTAAACTTGTAGGCTAAGACAACCAAACAAGAAATAAAGAAGCATGAAAGCATTCAAGCCAAAAGTCAAGCAATTGTGAAATTGGATAATGAATGGACATTGATTGATGTGTAAGTAAACTTAGTGGACAAAATGGTATATGAAACTTGCACAACAATCAATGACACATATTGAAATTGTCGCAACACCTAAGTGATATAGAGGTGGAAGACATGGATGCTATGGAACTTATAAAAATATATGTACGAGTTAAAATCAATCATAAAGCAAGCATGGTCCACAAAGCTTAGAAAGCTCAAAAATATGTCACCAGGTAAGCTTTCAATCCAATTTCACAATTCCACAATCTCAATGCATGAAATAGGTGAGGTAAATAAGGCTCAATCATGAATAAGAAACACCTAAGAAACAATGTATCGATAATGTACAATTGCCTAACAATAGATGATAAATGCATGGTGGCCAAAACATGCGATTCAAACAGTTAAGATGCATGAAGGCAATGTAACATGTACTTGGTATTCAAAAAACATTAAGCATTAAAAGTTCCAAACCAAGTAACCAAATATATCCTCAACAAAGAAATCCAACAATGAATATAAACAAAATTGATGTTAAGCTAACATCCTATTAGTAATAAGCAGCAGTAAGATAGTAAACAAGATTAGTAATCCAACACTTATAATGGAAAATAAAAATTCGACAAAAATTAAACTAACTAACTAACTAAAAAATGGTGTTATATGGTGTTTGGTAGTGTTGGATGATGTTTGAAGGGTGAAAAGAAAGGAAGAGAGGAGAGAAGAAGAAAAGAAATGGAAAGAAGAGAAAAAAAGAAGATGGTTGATGCAGGGCAGCCCACGCGTGCGCGTCAGTAACGCGTGCGCGTGGAGTGGTGAAATGGGAGCGACGCGTATGCGTGTGGCACACGTGCACGTTGATGGATTATTGCGAGAGCGATGCGTACGCGTGACGTGCGCATACGCATGACCAGCTTTGCGCGAAAGGCACAGTGCGCGCACGCTGTTCGCGCAACTCTCGGGAAAATGGCTTGGGAGTAAAAATATGCAATCCACGTGTACGTGTGCATGACGCGTGCGTGTGGATGGTCAACAATACTTGGGTCACGCGTACGAGTGGATGGTGCTTTGTTTTTCAAAATTTTTCTATGTTTTTGTACCAAACTAAGTATTCCAAACCTCCAAACAACTACCAAAACATCATAAAACCTTACTTAACCTACTAGACTCCCAAATAAACTCAACTAATCAAACAAAACATGAAATTAAACATATATTACCAATATTCACAAAGAAGAAAAAGGAAAGATGTTACCATGGTGGGTGTCTCCCACCTAGCACTTTTGTTTATTGTCCTTAAGTTGGACTTATGGGGAGCTCCTCATCAAGGTGGCTTGTGCTTGAATCCATCATTGAACATCCACCAATGCTTGGACATCCATTATGCTTCATCATTCAAAGTTAATAACTCCAAGCTTTGATGGAGTTCTTCACAAACCATGAGCTCCCAAAGTTGATCCTCCTTTTGTAAGCCGAGATCCCATACTTTGTTCTCACACCCGTCTTCAATTTGATCACTTTGATTCCGTTCGGGTGGTAGAAAACCCTACTCTCATGAATGCACCAAACGATCCTCCTAGACCCATTCAATTGAGCACTAGTCCAACCCTTGCTCCTTGAAGCTTCAACCATAATGAGCCTAGACTTACAACGCCAACCACTAAACATCCTCCTCTTACGCTTAATTCCACAAAGCGCCCGAAGTTGGCCATCCGTTTCAAGCAAACCGAATTTAAGTGGGATAATAAAGCTAAGAGTTAGGAGTTTTACCCACTCAAATGAAGGATTGGATGACAACCTACGAGGAGGAGTTCCCAACGGTCTTGACAACGCACGCTCCACTCCCGTCTATCCTCTTCTAGAGGCTTCTACCACTTGGTAAGGTTCTTCAAGCTCTACCTCTTGCCAAGCTTCCTCAAGCTTACGTTCATCTTCACCAAATTCTTCTATCTCTTCCCCATCGCTCAAATCATAAATAGGAGGTTGAGTAAAGTCTACCTCATCATCAATTCCAAGCATAGTGGGGAAGGACTCATCATACCCAAAAGGATCATATGTTGATGTGGAATCATCATTGATAGGAGGGCCTATTACTTGGGACACTTCTTCCAATTCTTCAATCACATTGTGCCTTGGAAGTTATGCACTCTCCTCCTGAACATCAACTTCAAACTCCATGGAAGAAGGCTCTTCAATTTGTGATCCCTCTATATACTCAACATATCCTAAGGCGCCAACCACTACTTCCTCTTGTTCAATAATATCAACCTCCTCCTCTTGTTGCACTTCTTGCTTTAACTCCTCTTCTTTACCTTGGAGTTTCAAGTTCACTCCCTCACTAAGCTCTTTGGGTGCTTCTCCACATTCAACAATGGGAGTGCCTTGATCGCATAAGCTTAGGCAGGATGAGTATATGTTGCTAATGGCTTCTACCATGGTAGCCATCTTAGCTCTTAACTCCTCAAACTTCTTTTCATCCTCTTCTTGTCTCCTTAAGATATGAGATTCAAGATCTCTTAGTTCTAGCATAAGGGCTTCATCGGGAGGTAGTGGTGGAAGAGAGGATTCATTATTTGAGGAAGGATATTGTAGTTTGAAGGTGGTTCATATTGGTGAAATTCTTGAGGTGGTGTGTATGAACTTTGTGGTTCATGAGAGTATTGGTGTTGAAATGATGGTGGCTCTAGATATGGTTCATATGGTGGTTGGTATAGTGGGTATGGGTTAGGGTCATATGGATGTGAATGGTGGTGTGAGGCTTGTGAGTATGATTGTTGAGGGCTATGTTGAGGGAAGGGATCATATGTATGTGGTGATTGTGGTTGACAGTTGCAATAGGGGTCATCACACACATTAGATTGGTATGCATTAGGATTTGGATTGTACCCACAAGAATCCGGAGGAGGTTGTTACCAAGAAGGTTGCCCATAAGCTTGGGGCTCCTCCCACCTTTGATCTCCAAATCTTTGATGCAAATCCTCATTAAAGCTTCCATTTCCTACAACATAGTTTGAACCATACTCATAGCCAAAGTGATGAGAATTCATGGTGATAAGAGAAAACAAAAACAAAAACTAACAAGGAACAAAAAGAGCAAAATCCTATAACTAGCAAAAACCAACAAACAAACCAAAAATAAAGTTATTCACAATATATACAATAGCCAATAACATAGCATCATTGCAACTCCCCGGCAACGGCGCTGATAAACCCCATTTTTAGGGTTTATCCTATGCTTAATCTAGTGGATTTTATCTATTATTCTCACACTTATTCATACAATTCGCATGTTTTACGTTTTCCTTCCTGATTTTGTGTTATGATTGAAAACATGCTTCGTTGCTCTTAAATTTGCTATGTTTAATCCTCTCTTATTACCATTCGATGCCGTGATATGTGTGTTAAGTGATTTCAGGATTTACAGGGCAGGAATGGCTTAGAAGATGGAAAAGAAGCATGCAAAAGTGGAAGGAATACAAGAAACTGAAGGAACTGCTAATGCTGTCCAGCCTGACCTCCTGGTACTGAATCGACCATAACTTGAGCTATAGATGTCCAAATGACGCGGTTTCAGTTGCATTGGAAAGCTAACATCCGAGACTTCGCAACGATACATAATTTTCCATAGCTTTCCCAAAGCCAGACAACGCGCACGCGTGACTTTGCAGCAACCTGTACGTATCAGAAATTGCTGGGGGCGATTTCTGGGCTGTTTTTGGCCCAGTTCTCGGCCCAGAAAATACAGATTAAAGGCTATAAAGTGGTAAAATTCATCCATTCATTGACACAATTCATACAACATTCATAATTGACAATTATTAGGTTTTAGATGTAGTTTTAGAGAGAGAGAGAGAGAGAGAGAGAGAGAGAGGCTCTCTCCTCTCTCTTAGGATTTAGGATTTCTCTTAATTTTAGGATTGCTTCTTCATTCCAGGTTCAATGTTCCTTTAATTTAACTTCTCTTCTACTTTTATTTGTTCTAACTTACTAGTTTATTCTATTTTTCTTGTTGATTCTCTTTTTAGCCAAATTGGCTTATGAACTCTTCATGTTAGATTTTAATTTCCATTTAATGCAATTTGAGGTATTTTAGATTTATGATTTTAATTTAGCTTTTTACATTCTTAGCTTTAATTGATAAATTGATTAATTAGAGACACTTGAGTTGGAATGCTCAAGTGATTTTCCTTTATTTAGTAAGGGTTAACTAAGTGAAAACAACAACCTCTTTATACTACACTTGAGAAAATTCCAACAAGGATGGAACTTCCAAATTAATCATTCTTCCATTCAAGGCTTTTTATTTTAGTTACATAAAACCTCTTGTTAATTTTTATTACTTTAATTTATAATTATTTCTGTACCCATTGCCCAAACTCCAAATTTCCCAGAAAACTCATAACCAATAATAAATACACCTCCCTGCAATTCCTTGAGAGACGACTCGAGGTTTCAATACTTCGGTTATCAATTCTATTGGGTTTGTTTAAGTGACAATCAAAACTTTTGTACGAAAGGATTCTCTATTGGTTTAGAAACTATACTTGCAACACGATTATAATTTTATAAAAATTTCTTTACTAGCGGAAAATCAGTTCGTCAAAATGGCGCCGTTGCCGGGGAATTACAAACGTGTGCCTTATTATTGGTTATTGTAAATATTTGCTTTTTTTTTCGTTTCTTTGTTAGTGTTTCTAGTTTTAGGAGTTTATTTTCATTAATTTTTATTAATTTTTATTTTCTTTAGCTACTATGAATTCTCATCCCTCTGGCTTTAAGTTTGGTTCTAATGTTGTTGTAAGGAATGGAAGCTATAACAGGAACATGCATCAAGGTCAAAACAATCACAGATGGAAGGAGCCACGAGGATTTGATCAACTATTTCGGCAACAACACCTTCCAAGATACCATGGACAACGACCATCCTACAATGTATGCCAAGACAATAGTTATGGTGGACCTATTCGTGACAAACCACCTCCACTAAATTACTATGGTCAAGAGCCATTCTGAGGTGCGTACCAAGATGATAGATATAGTGGACCCCCTTGTAGTTACCAACAAGCCCCATCATATGCTTATGAACCACCTCTCCAACACACCTTTGAACCACCATACTCACAAGCCCCTTTACACTATTCACCTCCACATGACCCTAAACCTTATCCACCCTAATTCCAATCCAATTACCCCCAAGAACCACCTTCCTACCATGCACCCTTTCTCCAAAATAATGAACCCTCCTATCTACCCCAACCTCCACTGGATGACAACACCCTTGGTGTTATTCACCAAGGGCAAACAGAGCTTCATACCACACTTGCCTCTATCACTAGTCTCACCTCTACTCTTCAAGCACTTATATCCCGCATGGACCAATCCTCTACCTCGAATACTCAGCCCTCAAGCTCTGGTGCACCACCACCCTCTATGGAAGAACATCCATACCCACCAATCCAAGAGCAAGATGATACCAACTATGCTATTGACATGTAGCAAGAGAGAAGGGATCGTCTTAGGGACGCAATGGATCGGCTTCACGCAGCCATATTTCAAGAGAAGCAAGAGGTGACCCAAAAAGTAGACATAGTAGAGACCCTTGAGAAAATTTGTCATGAAGAAAAAGACATCAAGGAGGAGTTTGATTTTGTACTAGAACAACTGGAAGAAGCCGTAATTATTGAAGAGGAAGAAGTGGTTGCAGACTTAGGAAATGTTGAACCTCCATGGGAAAGTCAAGTCCTATAGCCTCCTTCCAAGACGTTTGAAATTGATGTTGAGGAGGGTGTACAACCTCCAAGGCATATCATGGTTGAAGACTTTGAAGGGGATAATCAAGAGATGGATTTAATCATTGATGAATTCTTATCTACAATTGAACCCTCTCCCATTGGACTAGACATAGAGATCAAAAAAGAAGAAGCACAACCTCCCATGCCCTTGGTGAGCAATAAAGAAGAGATTGAAGTGGAAGAAAGCTACCAAGGGGAAGAGGTTGAAATTGAAGAAGCTTACAAGGAGGTGGAAGAATTCAAAGAAGAGCACAAGAGAGTGGAGCTTGCAAGATCATTAGAAACACCTCTCCCAAAGCCATTATCATCCTTCACAACATTCAAGTGGGTAAAATTCATATCTCTTAGCTTTCTCATTCCACTTGAATATGGTTTACTTGAGACAGATGGTCAACTTCGAGCTCTTTGTGGCTTTACGAGTAAGAGGGAGATGGTTAGTGGTTGGCAACACAATCCTAGGTTCATTGTGGTAGGAAGCTCACGGCTGAAGTATCATGGTTGGAAGAATACTAAATTGTATGGGTCTAGGAAGCTGTTTGGATGCCTTAGTGAGAATTCCGATTACTTACCACCCGATTGGAATCATGATGATCAACTTGAAGACGGGTGTAGGATTAAGATTTGGGATCTGGGAATATATGAGGATCAAATTTGGGAGCTCAAAGCTTGTGAAGAACTCCATCAAAGCTTGAGAAATTTACTTGGTATTGATAGAGCTTATTGGAAGTCCAAGCATTGGTGGAAGTTTCAAGATGAATTCAAGCACAAGCCACCATGACAAGGAGCTCACCAAATGTCCAACTTAAGGACTTTAACTAAAAGTGCTAGGTGGGAGACAACCCACCATGGTATGATCGTTCAGTTTCAGTCTTAGTTTTATTTTACATTATTCTATTTTTATTTTTATTAATGACTCTTCTCATAATCTCTGCATATAGCTGCATATAGCCTGCATTTGCATCTGCATTCTGCATAAAAAAAAAAAGTACGCGACGCGCAAGCGTCGCTGACGCGTTCACGTCATAAGTGCTTTCACAACAAGAAGAAAAGAAACAGAGAGTCACGCGGGAGCGTGGCTGGAGGCGTGCCATAGGCACAACCATGCCCACGCGAACGCGTCGCTGACGCATCTGCGTCATTTTGAAAAAATAGCCTCCCACGCGTGCGCGCCGCCCATGCGCACGCGTGACCCTGCGAAATCGACGTAAAAAGGTGTATGGCAGAGAGTTATGATGGAGTGGGGCTGGAATGGTACTGGAAGCACAAACCCCATCACGCGTACGCGTCACCCACACGTACGCGTCACTTGAAAATAGCGCCAACTACGCGAACGCCTGACCCACGCGTCCGCGTCACATGCGACGCACAGCTTATCCAGATCAGCCCAGTTATCTTATCTTTTCTTTTTCCTTCTTATTTCTTTCTTCTCTCTTCTTCCCTCTTTATTCTTTCTTACTTTTTACTTTCTCCTCCCTTATTTTTCACATTCATTACCAAGGTTTTTTTTCTTTCTTTCTTTCCTTATTTTTTACTTTTCCTTTATTATTTTTATTAATGTTTTCTTCTTCTTTTTCTTTTTACTTTCATTATCTATATTTTATTTTTCCTTTCTTTTCCTTTTTATTCCTTTAATTGGTGTTAGAAATTTAATTGGGTGATTATTTTCTTTTACATTTTGCTTGTGACTTATTGTAGAATTATTTGACAATTAATATTACTTATTAAAGGGTTACTTGCATGTTTAATTTAATACTTTTAATAACATATTCACCATGCATGCTATGTGTTTGTGAAAAAGCCCGTACGGCATTCTACATTATTTTAAATTATTCTATTCTACTACTCTAATGCCTGTTTTTCACAAAACCCCTTTTATATTTTATTGATTAAATATTGTCAATACAAACAAATTGTTAGTTTGAAAGAGTTGATAATCAAACTTGGACATTTAATGCTTGATCTATGCTACTCATGCCTTTGCCAGCATGCCAATAAACATCTTGCATTTAATTGCCATCACATGCACTTGCTATATTTCCATTGATGAACTTTTCACATGTAGTCATGACCATGTGTTAACGATATCTTTCTTTACCGTGCATTGATTATCACTTGTACTATCCTCTCCCTTGCTCGAACCCTTAGCTTTACATGTACTTACCTCTTCCCTTTTCAGGATGGTCACCAAAAAGGGTAAAGAGAAAGCTACTCCCAAATCACCGGCAAGGAATGGAACAAAAAGAGCACTAGCTGCGGAACCACCCCACCCACTTGCACATCTCAGCTTGCACCGAGGACGGTGCAATCTTTAAGTGTGGGGAGGTCGATACCGACTTCCGTGGGTTAGTAATTTCCTTCTCAACACCAATGTTTTATTTTCTTTGTTTGTTCATCGTTGCATTTGCATGTTTGATTGCATATTTGCTTGATTTTGTGCATATTTCACCACTACTTGGTTAAAGTAATAAATTCCTTTTCAAGACTCTATTTTTGAACATTTTCACTAATTTAAATCAAAATTTTTTTGTGTTAAAACCTGTTTGAAGATTGTAAATTGGAACATGAATTATAGCTAAAGAACACACAACCCGTGAGATTTGAGCTTAATTACATGGTTAAATTATTTAACCATAATATTTTATTCTTGTGTGTTTCCTTCTCTATAATTGTGATCTTTACTTTGTTCCATTCTATATGTCCACTATTTAGGGTATTTACATGCTTGCATATGATTGAGGCCATTATTTGTTTTTGCTCACTTATCCCAAACAGCCTACCCTTTTATGTCACCCTTGTTAGCTACCTTGAGCCTTTTTATCCCCCTTGTTCTATATTTTACCACATCACTAGCCTTAAGCAGAAAAACAAATTAAACACCCCAATTGAATCTTTGGTTAGTTTAAGATAGTGTGTTAACTAAGTGTGGAGAAACTGTGGGTACTTGGGTTAATGAAAGTATACAGTGTTTAAATGATAAAATATTGAAAATTTGGGTACCTACTCATGTGAAACCAGAAAAATCAAATATCCATGTGATTGATATGTTATGGTTTACTTTTATAAAAAAAACAAAAAAACAAAAAAAACAAAAAAAACAAAAAAATAAAAAAATAAAAAAAATAAAAAAAATAAAAATATATATTTCCAGCATAAATAAATAAATAAGTAATTAAATAAGGGGACAAAATTACCCCAATGTTAAATTTAATAAAAGATCAATGCATATGTGATAAAATTAAAGAAAAGTTTATACATGAGTATGTGAAAAATACAAAAGTGGGAATTTTGGGTAGCTAGGCATAATTTTAGAGTATGTGTGTATGTTAGGTGATAGCTCAGGCTACTCAAAGATTCAATTTATAGCTCACTAAAGCCATACATATATCCTCACCCTTACCTTAGCCTCATTACAACCTTAAAAAGACCTCATGATGTTTGCATTGGTGCATTAAATAATTGTTAATTGGTTAGATTATGAACAAAGTCTAGAAAGCATGACTAGAGAAGAGTAGAGTGATTAACCCTAAATATTTGAGAGATTAGAGTGCATACACTTCCAGTGAGGGTTCGATGCTCGATTCTTTGTTCCCGGCTTTCATGAGCTATTTTCTTCTGCAAGTTTACTTGTACTTTATTTTTGTATTTGAATTAGTGAAATCCAGTTCATATTTGTTCTTGAAGGATTTGTTTACTTTTAACCAAGTAGGTAGAAACATCTTAGCATGTAGTTGCATTCATATAGATAGTTGCATTTCATACATTCTACCATTCCTCTTCATTCCTTTATAGCTTCTCTTGAGCTTAGCATGAGGACATGCTAATGTTTAAGTGTGGAGAGGTTGATAAACCCCATTTTTAGGGTTTATCATGTGCTTAATCTAGTGGATTTTATCTATTATTCTCACACTTATTCATACAATTCGCATGTTTTACGTTTTCCTTCCTGATTTTGTGCTATGATTAAAAACATGCTTCGTTGCTCTTAAATTTGCTATGTTTAATCCTCTCTTATTACCATTCGATGCCGTGATATGTGTGTTAAGTGATTTCAGGGTTTACAGGGCAGGAATGGCTTAGAGGATGGAAAAGAAGCATGCAAAAGTGGAAGAAATACAAGAAACTGAAGGAACTGCTAATGCTATACAGCCTGACCTTCTGATACTGAATCGACCATAACTTGAGCTACAAAGGTCCAAATGATGCGGTTTCAGTTGCGTTGGAAAGCTAACATCTGGGGCTTTGTAACGATATATAATTTTCCATAGTTTCCTTGAATCCAGGTGACGCGCATGCGTGGATCATGCGGACGCGTGACCTGGCAAAAAACCCAATCCATGCTAATGCGTGGATGATGCTAACGCGTGACTTTGCAGTGACCTGTACGTACTAGAAATCACTGGAGGCAATTTCTGGGCTGTTTTTGGCCCAGTTCTTGGCCCAGAAAACACTGATTGGAGGCTATAAAGTGGGAGAATCCATCCATTCATTGACACAATTCATACAACATTCATAATTGACAATTATTAGGTTTTAGATGTAATTTTTGGGAGAGAGAGAGAGAGAGAGAGAGGTTCTCTCCTCTCTCTTAGGATTTAGGATTTCTCTTAATTTTAGGAATGCTTCTTCATTCCAGGTTCAATGTTCCTTTAATTTAACTTCTCTTCTACTTTTATTTGTTCTAGCTTACTAGTTTATTCTATTTTTCTTGTTGATTCTCTTTTTAGCCAAATTGGCTTATGAACTCTTCATGTTAGATTTTAATTTCCATTTAATGCAATTTGAGGTATTTTAGATTTATGATTTTAATTTAGCTTTTTACATTCTTAGCTTTAATTGATGAATTGATTAATTGGAGACACTTGAGTTGGAATGCTCAAGTGATTAGTTAAATTGGAAGTTGTTGGCTAATTCTGTATTTACTAACGCTAGACCTTCCCAAGGGAGAGGACTAGGATTTGCGAATAAGAATTAGCTCAATCACTTGACTTTCCTTTATTTAGTAAGGGTTAACTAAGTGAAAACAACAACCTCTTTATACTATACTTGAGAAAATTCCAACAAGGATGGAACTTCCAAATTAATCATTCTTCCATTCAAGGCTTTTTATTTTAATTACATAAAACCTCTTGTTAATTTTTATTACTTTAATTTATAATTATTTCTGTGCCCATTGCCCAAACTCCAAATTTCCCAAAAAACTCATAACCAATAATAAATACACCTTCCTGCAATTCCTTGAGAGACGACCCGAGGTTTCAATACTTCGATTATCAATTCTATTGGGTTTGCTTAAGTGACAACCAAAACTTTTGTACGAAAGGATTCTCTGTTGGTTTAGAAACTATACTTGCAACGCGATTATAATTTTATAAAAATTTCTTTACTAGCGGAAAATCAGTTCGTCTGGCGCCATTTTGATGCAAAGAACTTTAGTTGATATAGAATTTGTCAAATGAAATCTCGTTGCAAGTATAGTTCTAAATGAACAAAGAATCCTCATATGCAAAAATTGGTTTTGTCACAAGTACAAACCGCAATGAAAATTAACCGAAGTATTTAGACTCTGAGTCGTCTCACAAGAAATTGCAATGAAGTGGTCAATTATTGGCTATGAGAGAACAAGGGGTTTGATTGATAAAAGGGACAATAAAATAAAAGACAAGAAAAGTAAATCAAGCAAGTAAAGAAAGCATGTAATAAAGAAAGACATTCATGGCAAGGATTGAGATCATAGGCTTTCCATCCTAGTCACTAATAACAATAATTAACAAGAATTTATCTCATTTCATCATCTCCAATGTTGGAAGAAGGTGTAAGTTATCTTCCATGAGAGAAAGTCAAACAAGATTAGTTAATCTCAATCCAAAAGTCCTAATCAACTTACTAATGGAATTAGCAAGAGATTAGAGTCAATGGAAATCATATTAACTAACAACTCTAGATCACCAACATGAGTTGGGTCTTAGTGACTCAAGATCACCCAATTACTCTTTCCAAGCCAAGAATGCTCAAGATCTACTCTAACATCCAACCAAGCTTTTTGTCAAACACTTGGAAGGCATAAAAGAAAAGCATAGTAAAAGTGCAAGAATAATAAAATCTACTAACTACCAATTGCAAGAAAAG
Organism: Arachis ipaensis; assembly: GCF_000816755.2. Lineage (NCBI taxonomy): Eukaryota > Viridiplantae > Streptophyta > Magnoliopsida > Fabales > Fabaceae > Arachis > Arachis ipaensis. Next base: position 119,707,860 of record NC_029793.2, read on the forward strand.
TAAGATCACAACTCAAATCATCAATAAAGAGAACATCAAATATTAAATTGCATTAAAGAGATACAAATCCAACATGAGTATTCATAAACATAAAGGAGACATAAAAGTGAAATTAACACTACAAATCATGAGAATGAAAGAGTAGAAGCAAGAAATCATAAAAGAAACAAGATGAAAACAAGTAATCAATTCAAGATCTAAGAGAAATTAACTTAATCCTAACCTAATTCTAGAGAAAAGTTGGAGCTTCTCTCTCTAGAAAACTAACTAAAAGCTCATCATGACTAACTAAGTGCTCCCCCTTTGCTCAATCTTCAATTCTGCATCAAATACCCTCAAAAACAAGTTGGATTTGGGCCTGGGCAGCTTAGAAATTGCCCCCGGCATTTTGCCTTTAAGTGAGTCACGTGCGAGCATCGACACGTACACGTGGGTCACGCGTGAGCATTGCTTGGCAATTTTTCTATCCACGCGTACGCGTCATGTGCGCGTACGTGTCGCCATGCAACTTCACTTCCACGCGTACGCGTCTTCTGCGCGTGCGTGTGGGTTGATGTACTCCAAATCCTTATTTTCTCATGCATTCTCCACTTTGTATGTTTTTCTCTTCATTTCTTCCATCCCATACTTGCCTTATGAACCTGAAATCACTCAACAAACACATCAAGCCATCGAATGGAATTAAAGTGAATTAAAATCACCAATTTAAGGGCCTAAAAAGCATGTTTTTACACTTAAGCACAATTTAAGGGAGAATTACAAAACTATGCTATTTCATTGAATAAATTTGAAAAAATGTGATAAAATCCCCTAAAATAAGCACAAGATAAATCACAAAATTGGAGTTTATCAGTAGGCTCAACATTGGTTTACAAAGGATAATGAAAAAGTTAAGGCCATATGGGTATGTAAGCTCAATGAAACAAGGCCTCAATCATATAAGTGCATGCATACATCAAACAATGGAAATATAGAATTAAGCGAGACAAAGATTGCAATTTTAGAGAGAATAACACACACTAAAACAGAATATTAGTTAATAAAATGCAACCAATCAAATAGGCTCAAAATCTCACTGGTTTTGTGTGTTCGAGTTCTAAACCATGTTCCAAAATAAAATTCTTTAAGCAAGTTTAACAAAAAAATTTAATTCAAATTAGTGAAATGCTATAAAAAGTTTCTTGAAAAAAAATATTACTTCAACCAAGTAGTGGTAAAATATGCACAAAATAAAACAAACATGCAATCAAACATACAAATGCAACAACTAATTTAACAAAGAAAATTTAAAAATTGGTGTTGAAACAGGAAAGTAACTAACCCATGGAGATCGGTATCGACCTCCCCACACTTAAAGATTGCACCGTCCTCGGTGCATGCTAAGATGTGCAAGTGGACGGGTGCTACACTGATGCTTTTCTCCAAAGATTGGGCAATTGGACTTATCTGTCGTCCCATTGAAAACGCCTTCCGGTTCCCTTCCTGGTGGCCATCCTGAAAGACAAGAAAAGGAAAGAAAAGTAACCCAAAAATAAAGATAGAAAACAATTAAAATATAGTTAGGTTAATGCCAAATAAGGAGGGTCTCAAGTACATGGTAGCTACAACATGCAAGTGAGAAAATAGTAGAAGCAAATGACATATCAATAGTACAAAAATTGCAATAATCGGGAAGAGATAGTAGGTAATGAAAGACAATATAAATTCATGTCAATGCAAAAGGAATATAAGTATCATAAAAGATTAGCATTGACTTAAATAATATTACCTAATCAGAATAAAACAAGTCATGAAGCACCAGAATAATGCAAGAAAAGATGCAACAGTTGAATAAGGACATTTAACACCAATTGAAAAATAATAGACTTAGAAAAGAAAATAAAAATATGAACAAAAGTAAAAGGCAATGAAGGAAAGTATGCAAATGCAATAAGAAAAATAGAATGAAAAAGAATAAGGATGAGAAGTTAAAGAAATGAAGAAGAAGAAAGTAAGAAAGGAGGAAGAAAGGAGAGAAGAAAGAAGTAAGAATTGAAAAACAGGGTGCGACGCGTGCGCGCGCATCATGCGTACGTGTGAAAACTGAAATGGCCATGCGATGCGTAAGCGTCACCCACGCGTATGCGTGGGTGCACGAAGAAGAAAAGTGACGCGCGAGCGTCGGTCACGCGTACTCGTGACAGCTCGCACGATTTCAGCACAGTGGCAACCCAACTCTCTGTTCAATTTCAACTTTTACGCTGATTTGGGTGTCCACGCGTACGCGTCGCTGACGCTTACGCGTGGGTTGAAAAAGTTGCAGGGGACGCGTACGCGTACGGTACGCACGCGCGTGGGGTTGCTTGTGCGTAAGGCACCCCTCCTGCATAGCTCCCGCGTAACTCTCTGTTCATTTCAATTGAGGGCGAACCTGCATATGACGCGTGCTCGTCATCAACGTTACACGTCGTGTGATTTTTTTTTAATGAAGAATGCAGGTAATGATGCAGAAAGTACGAATTAACACTGATAAAAATAAAATAAAATAAAACTAAGAATAAAAATGGACGATGATACCATGGTGGGTTGTCTCCCACCTAGCACTTTTAGTTATTGTCCTTAAGTTGGACATTTGGTGAACTCCTTATCATGGTGGCTTGTGCTTGAACTCATCCAGGAATCCCCACCAATGTTTGCAATTCCAATAGCCTCTGGGATCCCAAACTAGGCGTATAAAGCCTTCAAGCAAGTTAAAGCAAGTGACAAGGCCCCAAGAGTGTTGATTGTTGGAATGAATTTTGGGGGTTCCAAACCTTGCTTTTACACCCGTCTTCATGTTGATCATCATTTTTCCGCTTGGGTGTTGAGCAATTAGAATTCTCACTGAGACATCCAAACAATGTCCTAGACCCATTCAATTGAGACTTATACCAACCATTGTACTTAGACCTTGAACATCCAACCATAACGATCCTAGGATTGTATTGCCAACCATTAACCATCCCCCTTTTGCTTTTAAAACCACAAAGATCTCTGAGTTATCCATCCGTCTCAAGCAGACCATATTCAAGTGGGAAGGTAAAGTTTAAGGATAAGGAGTTTACCCACTTGAATGTTGTGTTGGATGGCAACGGCTTGGGGAGAGGTGTTTTCAGTGGTCTTGCAAGCTCCACTCCCTTGTGCTCTTCCTTGACTACTTCCACCTCTTGGCAAGCTTCTCCAACATTAACCTATTCTTCAAGTCCAATGGGAGAGGATTCAATTGTAGATAGGAATTCATCAATGATTGAATCCATCTCTTGATCAACCTCTTCAAGGTCTCCAACTATAATATGCTTTGGAGGTTGTACACCCTCCTCAACAACAATTTCAAGCTTCTTGGAGGGAGGTTCTATGACTTGAGGTCCCCTTTGAGGTTTTGCATCTCCTAAGTCTTCAACCGCTTCCTCTTCTTGGATAATTTCGGCTGTCTCCACTTGCTCTAGAACAAAATCTAACTCCTCCTTGATAACTTCCACCTCTTGACAACTTTCTTTAATTCCCCCTAATTCTTCAACTACTCCTTCATCTTCAAGGGTCTCTCCTACCTCCACTTTTTGGGCCTCCTCTTGCTTCTCTTGAAGTATGTATGCGTGAACCCGGTCCATTACATCCCTAAGACGATCCCTTCACTCTTGTTCCATGTCAATAGTGTAATTGGGATCGTGTTGCTCTTGGATTGATGGATGTGGGTGCTCTTCTATGGAGGATAGTGATGGGATGGAGAGATCATTATGTGGTTAAAAAGGAAGTGCACTAGAGCTTGAGAGTTGAATGTTGGGGGTAAATAATGGATCCATGCGGGATATAAGAGCTTGGAGAGTAGAAGTGAGACTGGTGAAAGTAGAGATGAGTGTGGTTTGAAGCCCTTGTTGCCCTTGATGAATAACACTAAAGGTATCATCTATGGGAGCTTGGGGTGGATAGGAGGGCTCATTTGTTAGGAGAAAAGGTTCATAATACGGAGGTGGTTCTTCTTGATAAGGGTATGGAGATGGTGGATATTGAGGTGGTGGTTCTGGGTATGGTTCATATGGTTCGTATGGTGGTTGGTGTGGTGGATAAGGGTTAGGGTCATATGGAGGTGAATGGTGGAAAGGGGCTTGTGAGTATGGTGGTTCAAAGCTATGTTGAGGAGGTGGTTCATAAGCATATGGTGGGGCTTGTTGGTAACTACAAGGGGGTCCACCATATCCATCGTCTTGGTACACACCCTGGAATGGCTCTTGACCATAGAAATTTGGTGGGGGTTGGTTGTCACGAAAAGGTCCACCATAACCATTGTCTTGGGATGCATCATAGAATGGTCGTTGCCCATGGCATATTGGAGGAGGTTGTTGCCGGAAGGGTTGATCAAATCCTTGTGGCTCCTCCCATTTCTGATTGTCCCAACCTTAATGCATGTTCTCATTATAGCTTCCATTCCCTACAACATAATTTGAACTAAACTCATAGCCAAAGGGATGAGAATTTATAGTAGCAAGTAAAAACAAAAACTAATAAGAATTAATGAAAGTAAACAACTAAACTAGAAACACTAACAAAGAAACAAAAAAGTAAACTTATTCACAATATTCACAATAACCAATAATAAGGCACACGTTTGCAATTCCCCGGCAACGGCGCCATTTAGATGAACGGATTTTTGTGTGGTAAAGAATTCACAATAAATTCTCTTTGCTAGTATAGTTTCTAAACCAACAAAGAATCTTTTCATACAAAAACTTGTTTGTCACTAAAGTAAACCCAATAAAATAAACCGAAGTATTTAAACCTCGGGTCGTCTCTCAAGAAATTGCAAGGAGGTATTCTTGTTATTGGTTATGAGATAGTATATTTTTGGGTTTTTGAAAGGTTGAACAAGGAATGTCAATGACAAGAAAGTAAACTAATAACTAAGAAAGCTCTTGGCAAGGTATGAGAATTAGAAGTCCTATCCTAGCTATCCTTATCAATTGTGATGAGAATTGTCCATTGCTCCCACCTAGTTAACCTTTAACTATGAAGGAAAGTCAAGTGGATAAATCAATTTGATTCCTCAAGTCCTAGTCAACTCCTAAGGAAAGACTAGCTTTAGAGGGATCCAAATCAACTAGCAACTTTCAATTATCAATCAACAAAGGAGTTTGATAACTCAAGAGTCTCCAATTACTCAACCAAAACCAAAAGGAGAGAAATCTACACTAAAATCCAACCAAGCATTTTATCAAACACTTGGAAGGCACAACATAAAAACATAGAAAACTAGCAAGGAATATTAAATCTAAACCAATAATTGCAAGCATCAATGATAACAATTATAAGAAGAAGCAATAAACATGAAATACCTCGAATTGCATTAAATAGAAAATCAAATCTAATATGAGAATTCATAAACTAAATTGGAAACATAGAGTAATCAACAAGAGAAATAAATAAACCAAAATACTAAATTAAAGCAAAGTAGAAATCTGAGATTAAGAAAGCTAAACCTAAAATTCTAAAACCTAGAGAGAGGAGAGAGCCTCTCTCTCTAGAAACTACATCTAAAACCTAAAATTCTATGAATGAAAGTTGCATGCCTGAATGAATGATTCCCCCACTCTACAGCCTCTATTCTGTATTTTTTGGGCTTGAAATTGAGCCAAAAATAGCTCAAAAATTGCCTCCATCAATTTCTGATATGTCCAGCACATGGTTCGGTCATGCGTACGCGTCGCCCACGCGTACGCATCACTTGTCTGCCGTACCATCCACGTGTACGCGTGATGCATGCATACGCGTCTCTAAATGCTAGAAAACTATGGCAAATTTTATATCATTTCGAAGCCCCGGATGTTAGCTTTCCAATGCAACTGAAACCGCCTCATTTGGACCTCTGTAGCTCAAGTTATGATGGATTTAATACGAAGAGGTCAGGCTTAACAGCTCAGCAATTCCTTCAATTTCTTGTATTCCTTCCACTTTTGCATGCTTCCTTTCCATCCTCTAAGCCATTCCTGCCCTATAAACCCTGAAATCACTTAACACACATATCAAGGCATCGAATGGTAATAAGAGAGGATTAAAATTAGCAAACTTAGGGCCAAAGAAGCATGTTTTCAATCATAGCACAAAATTAGGAAGGAAAATGTAAAACATGCGACTTCAATGAATAAGTGTGAGAATAGTGAATAAAATCCACACAATTAAGCACAAGATGTATCACGAAATAGTGGTGTATCAGTGACCAAGTCAAGTTCAGGATTGGGGATAGATTCTGGACTTGTCCCGGATAGGAAGGGTAGTTCCTAGGGAGAATTGGTGTCTGTAATCTGTTTGATTATAGTGAAATTCCATCATTATTGTGATGGAGACTGGATGTAGGCTGCACTGCACTAAGCAGTTGAACCAGGATACTTCTGGGTGTGATTCTCTCTTTTGATTCTACTCAATTTCTGATTCTGTTCGTAAGAGACAAAATTGAAAAAGATCTCTTCACTGGTTACGAGATAAAAAAAAGCCTCTTGACTTGTGATGAGACAAAAAGCAGAAATATCTCCTAAAATATTTTAAAAGGGCAGCAAAAGTTACTTAACAAAAATGGGCTAAGATTCAACCCCCTCCCCTTCTCTTAGCCACTGATAACCGTCATTTTTTATTTTGTTATTTCTGGTTTATGGTTTGGTGCTGCGTTGGGGTTTGATTAAGATCATTGCTTCTCTTCGTTTCTTAAATCAGGGGCGCCTTTTGACTAGAAATTGGGATGTGAAGACATAAAGGGCCGGTCACCGCAAGCTGCGAAGAGAAAACCAGGAAGAAAAGCACCACAGAATTGTGGGCGAAATGATTCGGTGCCGCCAAGGGTAAGCACGTTTTAAGGCTTTAGCGTGTTAATAGGTTTACTTCGCTATTGTTAATTTGGTTCATGCTATTGCTTCAAACAGGGGAGCTCAGTCGGTGGAGAGAGTAAGCAGGTATCAAAGGAAAGACGACCAAGTGGACGCACAACATCTCCACCTCCAACATGGAGAAGTTCACGACGCGCCGAACGATCAAAAACTAGCCCGAGAGTGAGTATACGTTTACTGTTTTCTACGGTTTAAATCATCGACTAGCTTTGCATAAGTTTATTAGGTTCATTTGAATGTACTTAGATGTTTCTTTACCAAACATATTCATTATGCGTAAAACAGCCTACCAGGGGAGCTACGCAAAAAAAAGGGGGCTAAAAAAGACCGATCACGTAGGTCCATCCCAAAGAAATATGAGGAAAAGGATCTCCCAAGTAGCACAGATGATGATGAGGAGAATGAGCCTCTTGCCAAGAGGATGTGCCGACTATATAACCAAGGAGTTGACCAACAAAAACCAAGCGCCGAACCAACCGAAGGCAACCTCAATCAGGATAAGGGAACCCATGAAACACCTGTCTCTATAGTTCCTGATGCAGGAACACTCTCCGTTGCGTTAGTGCAACATGAAGAATGGGAGTTCGACGGGCAAGTCTCCTAAGCAAAACTATTTCATTTTGTGGTTTATTTTTCTTGTTAGTGAATTAGGGATTGTATCCGTATACAACTGCCTTTTCTCTAACATCGGTTGAGTTTCTTGCAGTAATTCCAATTTTCTGTCGAACCGAGACCCCGAGAGTGAACGAATATGGCAATACTTTGAGCAACTGCAGAACACGAGGCCGCTGCAGACCGTGATGTCAGCCACTCCATCTTGCATGACCCTAGCCCACCAAGCAAGAAGATTTCACCTGGCATGACTCGGACAGAACAGAAGTCTACCCAACGTACTCCTATAAAGGTTCATTCACTGCTAAAAGGGAGAAAGCTGGACAAGGATGATGAGGAGCGATTGCGACGATGGGCGGCCAATGGATAGTTGGAGCAAAGTCAGGTTGTGGCGTCCTATGAAGGAAGGCAGCATTTATCATTGGTCCGGGAGGACATCTGCTCACTGCTGCCCCGGCGTTGGGTCACCAGCAACGTAAGTAGAACATACTAACACATTGATAGAATGAATATATTTCTTAATATATATCGTGCCTCAAACAGATGATCCTAACGCAATTTAAATTTTTTATGCAGATCGTTCAGTGGATGTGTTCAACCTTTAATGACTCAGAATCGTTGCGGTTTAAGGATGACTTTTACTGTATTCCTCCAGGAATTTTGGTATGCACGAATTTGTGGATTCTTATCGATCATGATTTGAGAGCTGAACCTAAATAGTGCTTTTTTAACAGGAAACTGTGTTGCAAAAGAGGAACTTAGATTCCTTCAGGGAGGTTCCTACTGTTAGTTATGTGGGGCTGGATCCTCACTTCGGTGGTGATACTAGATTTTTTGACAAGATAGCAGCTTCCATGCGAAAATGGGTAAGTTAAAGCGCTAGTTAAAAAAATTGTATGGTTCTTGTATGAGCTAATGCTTGAAGGTTGATGTTTTGGTTTAAGTGCTTACAATCCCGTGTTTATTACTTGGATGTTGCTTGTGATAGGCAATAGGATGTTCCCATTCATAGTCAATTGGATGGTTCTGAATATGGTTTTTAGTTTTCATGTTTCAGGCACTTGAATTTGCGTGTACTTAATTGAGATGTGATTGGCTTTCGTTTTATTGGATGTACCGTAACATGTTAAATATTTTTGAAATTTCACGACTATATGTATATGGTGACTAACTTGATCATGTAAATGCTTTGATATTTTTGATTCCATCGAAGTGGTTTGCCCCAGTCTGTATCGATCATCATTGGTGGCTGTATGCCTTTGAGATTGCTCAGAAAAGGCTGTGGGTGCTGGACAGTATGTATACAGGAGAGCCTAATAATGAAAGATTAAAAATACATGCTTATGCGGTAGGTATACGTCAACCAGTTAGTTCACCGTTAGACTTAGTAATTGAAAATGTATGATTGCTAACGTGTTGCTGATTTCCAGGGGAGAATCATTGAAGACATGGCGAAAGTTTCTATGCCCACATATCAGCACACGGAGAACGGCTACCTCGTTTCTATCCTAGCGTCCCAAAACAACATAACGGGTCAGTTAATAAGATACCTAACAATACTCTTAATAGCACTTCACTTGACAATGATATCATAGTTGGAAATAATATTCTGTGTTTGTACATATAGCTGTGATTGTGGTGTATTCGTCATTAAGTTCATGCAGTTTTGGAGTTTAGATAAACTCTTGCAGCACTGGGACAAGGTGAATTTAAATATGTTATAACAATTAAGTTGAACTCGATTTGCTAGTCAATTTCTTTCTCGGTTTTAAAATTACCTTCCAACACGTAATTGCCATGCAAGACGTTGTACAGGAGTTTAGGAAGGAGATCATACTAGACATAGTGATGGGTCCTCATAATTCAGAAATTGGCAAGGCGCTGTAGGCATTGGATAGTGATCATGTGCACTGAAACCAGCCAAGAAAAAAGACTAAGGCTGTGAGATCACCGTTCACAACACCGAGCACGAAGAGCATGCTGCAGCGTATAGGGTTACCCACTAGAAAGCCAAACAAAGGAGGAAGACAACAGAAGAAGACATTTTGACTAGGTAATAAAACATCAATATAGACACCTGCCTTACTACATCTATGGTTTCCTTGTGATAGAGTTATATAGCTTAATATGGCATTTTCCGGCTTAAACTCGTTTCGTATGAGCCTGATAAATCCTGTTTCACTGCATGTTTATGATTTCATGTTGCTGATTTTATCAAGTTGATGGTGACGATCAATCCAAAACCTCTGAGTGGATAGTGCTTAAGCTAGGAATTAGGATGTTTCTTTTCTTTGAACATTAGATGGTTCTGGATCTGTTTTCTGATTTATCATGTTTAAGGCATTTGAACTTGTTAGTACTTCATTGATGAGTGAGTGGCTCATGTTTTGTTAGATACTCCTTAGTAGGTTTCATATATTAGGTAAATCAGGATTCTCAAGCAATAAGTTTCCAAGTTAGTGATGTCACTAGTTCATTAAGAAATGCATTGCATATTTATAATTTTGAGTCAACTCTGATCGGTGTATATAACCCTTTTGTTCATGTCTATGCTTAAGTGTCAATTCTGTCCATTAACTAGCGTGGTGTTAACTAAATAGAGGCGTTATTTATTTTTTAATCATTGTTTTCTCATGCTGAAATTGTGAAGTTGCTGGAAATTAAAGCATTGCACGGCCTTCGGTCGTGATCAGTCTACGTAAAGTAGGATATTAAGTGGATGGTGTCTCTGGTAGGCACTCGGATATTTCTTCTCATTGTAAAATGGATGGTTTTGTATATGATTTGTTTGTTTCATGTGTTAAGCATTAGCGACTACGTGCACTTCATTGAGATGTCAATGCATTTTTTTTTATACTCTTCATTCGTTTTCACGTCGGATTTAAACCATTTGATTTTTGTGAACAAATATGTGACATTTCGTTTATTTAAAACCTTAATAAACAATAAATGGGGAAAAGATAACAACAGTTGTGCTTTTGTTTCTTTGAATGACTACTTCAAAACAGGATAAATGCAAGTGAAAAAACAGAAGAGGGAATAGTTTATTAAGTTGTATCTAAAGAATGACACCAAACTCACGCCAAGAAACCTAACTATATATGCCTAAAAGAATTCAACAGGTGCATGAATCCGCCACCATCCGATGAATTCCATATAGTAGAATCCTCCAATCTTTTATTTACAGAACCATGATGATCATTATCTGACTGAAGGTCAACCTCATCCTACAAGATGTACAACACAAACAAAGCAACATACATTAATCAAGAACAACATTTCATAAGAAAAAGTTAAAATATACGTCATTTCTAACACATACCGGATGTGATTTTCTCTTCTTTTTTTACATTGACTTCTTAATTGACTTGTCCAACTCTGCTCCAAGTCTCTTACTCTTCGGCCGTCCTTTGGTTTTGACTCTTAAGGGTCCCTGTATGTCATGTACAATAGCACTGCCTGTGCTCTATGTGGGCATGATATTCTGAGTCACAGCAACAGTAGTGGAACACATGCTGGCACGGTAATCAGTCAGCTTGGCCTTTGCATCCCAAAGGGCAGCTCGCAAGATGGCTGCTTCCTCCTCACAAGCAACAAACTCTTGAGCAACGTTATAGAACTCTGAACACAGATGCCTGAACAAGTTGTTGCTTTCATCACTCCGAGCCACGTCATGGCTACTCTTGATGTAAATGTGCTTGCGGATGACATTCTTACTCCATCGAGGAAGAATATAGCAACTCGGTACTGTGTCAACTCTGTAGTATGACCACACCGCAAGGGTGTGGCAACACAATATACCAGCGGATTCAAACTTGTTGCACTCGCACTGACCCTTTCGACTCAAAGGGTCAAACTCGACCATGAAAGTATCGTAGACAGGCTTCCCCCAGAATACCTTCTGCTCGTCCACTTTAATAAAAATTGTATCTCCCTTTTGTTCAATTTATCGAACCACGCAATCAGTTTTTTTGCTTACCTCCAGCTGAAGATTCCTGAACATACTACCATATTACTGGTGTATTCCTGCTGAAACTGTCTCTCAATGCCCGTGCTCCCTATACATGGGATGACTCCTTTCGAGTCTGCAGCGTCATCTTCCAGCTCCTTTTGCTCCTTGTTTCCAAGCACATTGTCGTATTCATGGATGAACTGAACCAACCCAGTCTTGCAATGCAGGTATCCACCATAAAATGCGTGCATACTTTCACTGCGCCGTGTACTCCTCATGCCTGCCCAAAATTCACTCTTAAAGAATATTGGAACCCACTTCCTTCGATTCGCATAAAGGTCTGCCCAACCAAAACAAATGCATAAGAGTGCCGCTTATAAACAACATGATGACAGCTTCCAACGCAATGATAAAATAAATTAAAAAAACATCCAGACAGACTACGAGAAAAAATATCTGTTTATGTATTGAAAAGAACATCCACTGATTATAGGGATAGAAAACTCAGCTACATTTCTTAGCAAAAACATAAGTACGGAATCAAGCCGGTAAAAATAACATGAAGTGAATAAATAGGCAACTAGAAACCAACAACGAGGTTTAATTTAAGAATCACATACCTGCTAACCATCTGTTCTGGCCTAAGTTAAATTGCTTGATGAAACCAGCCCAATCAACCTCGAATGATTCAGTCGAAGGAGAATTCCACACAATGTGATTCATCATTGCATTTAATTCTCCATACCTAGCGTATCCACCGAGCTTGAATTGTGATTTCTTCATTATGTGCCAGATGCACCATCGGTGGACAGTATCAGGTAGGACCTTCCTAATAGCACCAGCCATCGCCTTGCACTGGTCAGTGATAATCCCCCTTGGCACAATTCCGACGCATCTCACCCACTGCGTAAACACCCACTCAAAACTAGGGATCTCCTCGCTCCCAAGTAAAGCACAGCCAAGAAGAGTAGACTTCCCATGGTGGTTTACACCGACAAAGGATGCAAACGACAGACCATGCCTGTGAAAAGAGCAAAAACAACTGTGAGGCAACAAGACAAATTTAACAAATAACTGCTCTTGCAATTCACCAATAAGTATACAGACCTGTTTCTTCTGTAAGTGGTGTCAAACAACACCACATCTCCATAATATTCACACAAAATCCTGCACCTTGCATATACCCATAGTGCGCTCCTAAATTTATTAGCATCGTCAACATCTATGGCATAAAAGATGTTGGGATTGATCTCCTTCATTCGAACGAAATAATTCATCATCCCCTGGAAGTCCTCATTGTCATCGGAGCATCGGAGATTGCGTGTGATATAATTTCTGACATCCTTTTCTGAAAAACCCAGGTTTGAGGACCCACCAACCTCATTTGCCAGTGCTAGATACGTCTTGTTGGGTCTTATTCCAGCCTTGTCGTTATCCATAATGACGCACTTAGCATGCATGGTCAGCTCCCGATACTCATGATAGTGGACAGCTTTCTTAGCCGAACAGGGGTGAGAATGCCTCAATTCTAATCTAGACACAATCTAACTTTCCTTCTCCTTGTCCAGCGTGACATACATCCTTGCTCTGCATCTTGTGGTTGTAATTCTGTTTGCTCGAGTTGCTGCGTTAACCCTAGACTCTCGATAACCTTCTCGCGTGCAGTAAATAGATTGATTAACCGATATCTTTGATTCCTTCCACGTCTTGTCGAAATTCGTATTCCTGATTTTAGTAACGAACCCAACTTTCTTTGCATAGTTTGCATAAAAATTTCTGTGCGAGAGGCAACGAACCAAAACTCATTCCTATGACTGGAATTTCCTTTTCACCGACGCCACTATGATCCGGCAACTGTAACGTCAATACACACAATTAGATATGAATTAAAACTAGCCCTAACACAATAAGTATTTAATACCAATTCTTAGCATACTTTAATAATATCTCAAATAAATATGTAACTGTACCCGAATTTCCAAATAAATGAGCTTCTTGAATTTTAAAAAATATCTATATTATACAGATTTGTTTCACTATAAATACTAACCAAAACTTTAGCCCAACCCAATATATTGAATGTTGGATTGGTTTGAATTTATATGGTTAACAAGTTGATCACATAAGGAACCAATACATTTGATAGGTTCACAAATCACATAACACCTTTATATAGTAACCTGCGAATATTTTCAGTAAAATCCTATGATTATAAATATAGAAATGATATTTGAACTTTAGGGAAGTGTACAATCATCGCTCTACTAAAATCTTTTATATCATTATATGGTCTGATACCATTTCAGGATTCATATAGCACTCACTAATATAGTTATACTATATTGAAAGCACATACCGAATTGATGTAACCTATCCTAAGAAAGTAGATGAAAAGTAAAATCAAAGCATATTCTCATCAAAACCTTGCCAAGGCATAAATACTACCAAAAAGAGCACATATTATTTCTTAGTCAATAATACAAAATTAACACAGTAAAAGATCTAATGTGACTTAAAAAACATCTAATTAGCATGAATTAGAAACATTCACATAGCACATTCAAACCTCGTGTCCGTAGTCCAACTCATCCTTTCTAGTCACAACGACGTCGGTAATTTCGTCGACCTTCAATTAAAGACACCGGAAAAAATCATTATCAAGTTAAGATCCTTCCTTACTATATATTGAATGAGTCCAATAAAAACCATCAAAAAATATTGCAAAACAAATCTAGGAGTCAAGCATACTTTAATGATGGCAATTCTTATGATTCGAACATGCTGGGTAAGTATTTAGTAGCAATTTTAAGCATACTTTGCTCAACTAAATATATCACTGTGCCAGAATTTTTCAAATAAATGTACTTTTTGAACTGAAAAACCATCTAATTAGCATGAATAATAAACATTCAAATAACACATTGTTATAAAATTTCTTACAACGAATGAGCAACTTATGCAACATACCTTCGACCCTTCTTACTCTTGAATAACTACTTCACCTACACTGAATTGTTCATCGCCTTGTGTTGGATTGATCAATGTACTAATCGATCCGCCTTCCGGGGTTGAAAACGCCATGGAAGATGCTCTCTTCCGGAAGTGTTGCACTGCACCCTTCTCTTCGATGGTTGATTGGAGGAGGTTGGCGCCGCTGATGTAACTAAGAGCGAACCATACACCGTAGCCGCCGAGAGGGAGATAAGATGAATAATCGGGAGCGTATACTTCACTTGAGAATGGAGCGGCACTTGGATGGTCCGATGGAGAAGGACGGTGCCATCAATGATATGAAGAGAGAACCATGTACCGTAGCCACCAAAGGGAATAGAGGGTGAAGAATCGGGCTTGATTTCTGTTTCGTGATCCCAGGAGCAGTTTTGAAACATATCTCTCAAAAGATGATTTTAATTAAACAGCAATTAATAATAAATATTGTAAATTAAAAAAATAAATTAATTTAGTTTTTTATATAAATTAATGTGATTTTATTTATTTTTTGGCTGGTCACCTCTTGATTTCATATACTTTTTCATTTTATAATGGAGCATCCCATGAAAGCAAATATCCCTTCTCTCTTATATTCATTTCAATTTGCTTGGAAACACTTCAAAAAATAATTAAAAATTAAAGGCAAGAGATGAAATACTAGGAGAATCAACCAAAGAAACAAAAGTAATTAGGAATAATAATAAATAACAAACTACATCCATAACACAAGTAAAAGACGAACGAAAAAATAAAAAATTGAACACATTTTGAATTGTTTCAATGATGAGAAAGTGGCTGATATAATACATTTTACAGGATAAAATAACAGTGTTTACTAAAATTCTAATCGTTCATCAAAATTCATAAAATTAAATCCCTTTTTCTCCTCTCACCGCCAGAACTGTACCGCTACCTCCCGTAAATTCTTCAATGCTAAATAAAGGTTAAAACTTTTATCTTATTCATCCATCACAAATACATGCAACAACTGATTAAGAAGTACATTTGTACTAATTAACTCAAAACATGCAAATAGATAATATATTTCTATTAGTAGAAGATAATGTTATATGATACTCCGCTTCTAAAATTTTAGGTTTCTCTTATTTTAGAGAGTGAACGAGCGAACGTACTAATTTAGACTTCATTTGATTTATATATAAAATGAGACATAAATATAGAGACACAATCATTAAAGATATAAATATAAAATATTTGTGTTTATATATTGTATTTGATAAAAATAATAAACAAAATATACAAATATTTAAAAAAAATTAAATAACTCTCGATTCAACTACAAATTCTACTACTAATAACACTACACCTCTATCATTTCAAAATCTGTCATCACCATTTAAATTTTTATCCCTTTCAATACTTCTTATCTTTTTCAATATCATCTCAAATCATTATTCAAATATTAAATATATAATTTTCTTGAAATAAAAACAAAGAACCAAAGCTTAGAGTTTATTAAGTACTAATTAAAATTTAAATAAATAAAAAATTAAATGTACAATTTTTTCTTGAAGAAAATGAAAAATCGAACCAGAAAAAACAAGAAAGAAGAAGATGATTGCAAGGAAAACAGGAAGAAGCAGAAAATTAGAAGGAAAAGACAACAAAAAAGGGAATAAGGAGACAATTATTTGGAAGAAAAGAGGCGGATGTGGAACTAGAAGAGACAAATCAAGAGAAAGAAGGAGAGACGTAGCAGTTCTGGAAGGTGGAGCTTGGATATGGAAAGCGTGGAAAAGAGATAGAACGGATATGGAAGAGAAAGAGCGTGGTGATCGGTGAGGTCACCTCGACAGTAATGACGAGACAGAACACAGAAAAATATACATCCGTAAATAGGTAAAAAAAAATAATGACAAATGACAAATCGAATACAGCGACATCAGAAGAAAAAGAAGAAGAGACGACGATTGAATTTTTATTGGTAAGAGTTGAAAAAGGCAGAAAAAAAGTTAGTGACTAGTAAAAAAAGAAGAACTGATGACAGTATCTGAGAAAAGAAAAGGAAAAAAAAGGTCTAAAAAAAAGGAAAGACAAATTTTAAAAATTTAAAAATTAAATAAGAATAAAAAAATAAAAAAAATTAATGCCTTATAAATTGTGTTTCGATATCTCAATTATTTAGAAATATATAAATTTAGTGTTTCATATTTATCTGTGTTCTTCTGTATTCATCGAAAATTTATATCTCAAATCTATATCTCATCAAACTAAATAAAAGATATGTATTATCATAGAAACATAAACATCAACTAAACACTGCCTTAATTCTAGTTATACACTAGTCTAGATACAAGTATAATAGATAATACGTGGATGATTTTTACCAAAATTTAAAACGTACCATACATCAATAAGAATATGATGTGATTAAATAATAATAACTATTGTTTTATCGCATTACAGTAGATGTATATTTTTAAAAAAAAATGTATCATGCATGCAATTTTGGGTTAAAAAAAATCATTATAAGAGTTATTGTATAAGAAACATTAGAAAGAGCACTGGGGAATACCGGTGCACCAATTATTTTAACCGTTAATTTTAATTAATATATATTATATATTTTTTTTATAATTCAGATCAACGGTTAAAATAACTGGTGTACCAATACTTCCGATGCACTTGAAATGTTTCTTATTGTATAAATATAAAATTTCAATCTAGCTAATAGATGAAATTATTATTATAAGAATTATTAATAGTTAAAATAATTTTAAAAAAATTACATT
>NC_029793.2:119725276-119732742 GCF_000816755.2 Arachis ipaensis
TATTTTTGAAATATATTTCTATTAGTAATGGTGGTCATGTGGAGAATGACTATTTTTAAAAATATTACAAGAAAAAAAATAATTGCAGCAGGACAAAAATCTCTTACAAAGAAAAGATAATATCATACAATAAATGAAAAAACAAAATAGTGATATGTATATGGGTATTGGTGTTGATATTGATATTGACGGTGGTAGTAAAAATAATAATGGTAATAAAGTATAGTTGTATAAAAAATAGTAAAATAGAAATTATAATGAGAAAAATGAGAAATGATGATCGGAGATTATAGTAGTAATAGACTAGTGGTAGTTAATTTTA
Organism: Arachis ipaensis; assembly: GCF_000816755.2. Classification (NCBI taxonomy): domain Eukaryota; kingdom Viridiplantae; phylum Streptophyta; class Magnoliopsida; order Fabales; family Fabaceae; genus Arachis; species Arachis ipaensis. The sequence goes on from NC_029793.2 coordinate 119,725,599, forward strand.
TTACTTAAAAAATTTATACCATCTCAAAATAATAATGTTAAAGATAGAAGTATTTTTTTAAGGAGTCGATTATTATCATTCTTGAAATGGAAAAAGGCCGAGTTAGATCTCTAGTCTTGTAAAGATCTTTTAAAAATCATTTTGATGATTAATCCATTATTATAGTTAGGGGCCGATGCTTCCCCAGTTGGACCTAAGAGTGTTGTGCTGCTCATTAAATAATGAAGACTATAAGACTTCACTGTACCGGTAAGGCATGAACTATGAATTAAGAATAATATATTGGTAGATGCATAGATTGCGTCAGTCATTCTACCTTTAGAACCAACCAAACAGGTGCAGAATAATATCCTACAAAGAATAAAAATATTGCAACGTTATTATTTATCGACAATGCCTTTGATTTATTTATAATGGATTAATTTTGCGCCGCTAATACATAAAGACTTAAAACTAAAACATTATAATGCATTATGCTTAAGGTTAAATACGATTTTGGTCTCTATAATTTAAGTCGAAAATTTTTTTCATTCTCAACTTTTTTTTACATATAAAATTGTCTTTAAAGTTCAACGTAATTTTAAAATCTTCCTTTAGACAATTATACCTTCAACATATTTATCTCCCTCACACCTTCTATAGAAAGCCTCGTCGTCGCCCTCACTATTGCTTGGCTCTCCCCTTCGCAGTGCCGCGACTCGCGCCCTAGCCCCCTGTGACTCACCCTCACCGTCACTTTTCCCTCGCCCTCACAGTGTCATGACTGGCGCCCTAGCCTCGCTGCGATGTGTCTGGCCCTCACCCTTGTATTCCTCGTCATCATCGATGAGGTGGTGGTGACGGTGGTGGTCGTGTTCCTCGTGTTTCCAGTATCACTGTCGTACCTCCCTTCGCCTTTCCTCCATGCCCTCTGCCGTTCAGATCTCCCTTCCCTCCCTTTTTTTTCATCACAAACCCTAATTTTTTAATATGGATTATTGTTAATTTTTTTGTTTCTTGTTAATGATGATGATTTTGGTGATGAATTGCTGTTTTGGTTTTGATTTATTTGTGGTTGTTGTTGAAGGTTAGATTTTTTTGTTGAATTCATGAACAAATGGTGATAAGGTGGTAGTGGGTGGAGTGGTGCAAATGGTGATGGAGTGATAGTGGCTGGGGTGGTGGTGGTAGTGGTAAGAAGAAAAAGGAAAATATTTTGGTTTTTTAAAAAATTAATCTATTCAAAAGAACGATTTTAAAATTACGTTGAACTTTAGAGATAATTTTATATGAAAAAAAATTAAAAACGAAATAAAAAACTACTCACAGTATATAGTTAATTATTGTAATATATAAAGTACTCTCATTATTGTATGCATGAAATTATGCACCATACATGCGCATATAAAAAATATATATGCATCATGCACGTGTGTTATTATTTTTATTTCTTGTACTATCCATATTATTCACCTATAAAATATCATTCTCTCTAGTTTAATAGAGTTAAATTTCAACATATTTATTATCTATTTCCAATATTATTTATTATTTTTGTTACATTTTAGTTTCATTTGTGATATATATAGTTACGCGTTTATGGATTTTTATCTGTATAAAAGTTTTAAACATTGCCAAAATAATTCTAATTTTCTTGATATGCGTTTTAACTTTTAATTTTTATTTTATTTCAAGAGGGGAGTAGAATTTATAGCGAACAACAAAAAGTAACAAAATTAACGAACCTAGAAAGGAAGGAGACAAATAATACAGCCCTCACACAACTGAAAGCAAAGGGGATCAAATAGTGTATGATATAATAATAAATAAATAAGATAGTTTTCAAAAAGAAGTCCAAGTTGGGCCATGTATGTTGTCATGTGGAAATTAAAATAAATAAAATGGGTCCTAATGAAAGGGACAAGTGTTCCAGGTACGTGCTCAGATTCATGCATGTAACATTAAAATTCAGCTGCTCCATTCTCATTCCTTGAACCTAAGAAACCAAACTGTTACCATAAATCATATTGTTCTACCCATTTCATAATTCCTGAACCCAACAACAATAAGTCAATAATAATAGTAATAATAATAATAATATCTTTCCCTCTTTGCTGTTATTACCATTTTGACATTTTCTTTTCTTCTATTATTTCTTTTCTATTTTCATTATTTATTCATTTCTTTTAATAATATCTCTGGAGTCAAGACCCCTTCTATATATCTAAATTTCTTGGTTCCTAAAAAGGTTCTCTGTGCCAAATGTTTGCATGTGACACGTACTATATAATCCTAAGATTTATTCTATGCCGGTATGTATCTAATCTTATCTTATCTTATGTATATATAGGCAAACATATTGGCTTTGTAAATTAATCTTTTTTTCCAAAAATATTAATTAAAATAATCAGATGACCCACAAACCTTATGGCATAACGAAAGCATATATAGAAGTAGAACTTGAAAAAGTATATATTATTATATAGACAGCATTGTTTTTATCATTTGATTTAGGAACAGTGATGAGGTCTTCCCAAAGCATCCAAGATAAATCCATAACTTACTTTATTTAAAAATTTAAAATTCCTGATATTTTTCTATCTTTTTCACTAAAAAATTATCACCAAATAAACCACTAAAAAAAATCTGAAACATGGAAATAGTGAAAATAGCAGGCATACCAAATAGTCGTTTGTTTCTAATATTTTGAAGGTTCATCAAAGTAACACTAGCATATTGCCAAGTCTTATAACAATCCTAATATCCTGCATTAAGTGTGTCATATGTAATCTTAATTTAGGAAGAAAAGAAAAAAAAAAAAAAGGAAAATCCTGTTATATTGTTGGACCTGAACTCTGAATATGCATGTAATACATTTGATACATACATAATAACTAATTCTGTATACCAATTTTCTTTTACTTCATTTCCAAACTGTGTATAACATTTCTAAGTTGAAACATTGCTAACAGAAAGTGCCAAAGAGTTTTTTTTTTTTTTTCTTTTTCTTCTTCATCCCCACCCCCCAAAACCTAATTTCTACCTTCAGAATATAACTTAATAAATTTCATTGATGCTTGAAAATGTGAAGAATCTCACAGGACATTATTTCCCTGAATTATGAGTCTTCTGAGCTCACTTGCAATTCCTTGCAACAAAACTGGTTTTTGGATAACTCCATTGATACCAATCTGCATGCACTTCTCCCACAACTCATCTCCCATATTCACGGTCAACGCTACGATCATCGGCCAGTTTCGGCTCCTGAACTTCCGAATCCTCGTGGTGACTTCAAAGCCATCTATGTCAGGCATGTGAAGATCCAAAAGAATGATTTGGAAAGAAGTTCCGGCAGGTCCGATGGCAGTAAGGCATTCGAATCCGGAGGATACGGTGGCTACAATGCAGCCTAATTTCTGAAGCAACTTTTGGGTCACTGCCCTATTTACATCGTCGTTGTCGGCCAATAGAACTTGCAGACCTCTCAACAGAGAATTGGAACCATGACGCTCCGAAAACTCTCCAGGTTCCGAGATGGCTATGCTGATTGATGGTCGTAATTGAAACCGAAGAACGAGGGCCATGCTTTGAGGATAACCATGAGAATTCGGAACCAACCATATGTTGCCTTGCATCAGCTGCCAATAACATAGTAGAAGAGACTAAGTACCATTCATGAATCATGATCCAAATTCAAAACACAAAAGAGAGCAATGGAACCTTATTCATGATCCTAATTCAAATGAATTAAAGAACTAGAACAAAATTATAGTTAACAATTGAATATGGGATATGCTACTATGTTTTAGCATTTCAATTCCTACAAAATTCACAATGCATTACATAAAATTCAAGAGACAAAACAGTCACTAAATGAACTTATGCAGTTCATAACTAGAGATTCAAAACTCAATGACTTAATGTGCATATTTTTTAAGTAGACATAAATAACAAACTTCTTGAAACTCACCTGAACTATCCTTTTGCAAATGCTGAAGCTCAATCGGCCCTCGACCCTATCACTAGAAAATTTCCTAACTCCAAATCCCGAAGAAAACGAGCTCCCAATTTCTGAATCACTACTGTTGATCCCTATCTCAAATCTAATATTTACATCACCACTAGATGAGCTTGGTCTCCAACTTGTCCACCCTTTGTCAGTCCTTCCCTGACTTCCGGTTTCGGCGAAAACTCTAAGTACGAGAGTTCCTTCCCTTTGGCTATGATCCAGAAGGTTCCCAACCATGTGCAAAATTACCTGAAAAACCCTCCTCTCGTCGCCCATTACATTGTCCGGCAAAGACTTCTCGACCTCGACCAGAAAACCAAATCCTCTATAGACACACATGCACTTGGCAAGGCAAGCCGCTTCCTTTATCATCGAATGTAATCTGAAAGACCTTATCTCCAAAGAGAATCTCCCATCATCCTTTGCCGAATTGTCCATGGCATCATTTATCAAGTTCGATAAGACATTGCTCGTCCTTAGCATTGCATCCACGATAAGTTTCTGTTCGCTCTTCAAATTATCGTCTTGCACCATTGAAAGCAATCCCAAAATCGAGTGCATAGGCCTCCTCATCCCATCACTCATGACTTTCTGAAATGAGCTTCTTGCCTGGCTCGCCATCATAGCATCCCTTTTCGCCTGTTGCAAAGCGCGATTTTGTTCCTCCAATTTCTCTCTCATGAGCTGAGACTCTTCCAGAATTGCAGCATGAGATAAAGCCACTGCAACCTGATCAGCAACCACCTTAATTATCTCCAGCTCTTGATTGCTCCAAGATCTAGTCTCTCCACTCGGAAGAATCAATACCAATATTGCATAACATGCCTGCGTTAACTCCGGTGTTCCTCCTTTGAAATTACAAACTCGCAACATTGGCATGCGGATTGCAGCAACCGGTCCAATCTCGCCATTTACACCACTACTTGCACCAGCAAGTGCTGAGTCAGGGCCAAGTATATTCACTCCATCACTTCCTTTAATCTTTACAACGTCCGGATCAGTAATTGGTATAGTAAAATTAAAATTCCTCCTATTTAATTCATGAGTAAGGTTCATCTCTGTTTTCTCAACATTAGGCATCCACACAGCACAAGTCTGCAATCCGAGTGTCTTAGAAAGCTCCACCAAAGTGGTATATAGAATCGTATGCCTATCAAGCGACTTTCGAATCTCCTGAGTGAGCATCCTCACATGGCTTGCAGCCTCCTTTTGCTTCATTATAAGACCAACCTCCCGTCCAAGATCCCACGTCTTTTTCTTCAGCATGAACTCCCTGACCTTCACCTTAAGAAGCATAGGGATCAGCGTGACAAGTGTAATTGCCGTGGCACACGACACCAACGCTGTGAGAATCTTGAAGACGGTGAGCGCCACCATGAGCTGAAAAGTGTGAGGGCCATAAGTCCACCCATTCAACAAATGCGTCAATCCACAAAGAACAATGAAGGCAATGAACTGTATAAGCACCCATTTGAAAGGAACATTTGTGCAACTTATGAAGTAAAGAAGCTCAATGGGGATTGAGAAGTATGCCACAGCAATCAAGAAATCCCCAACTCTCTGGCATTCTAGAATGCTCTCAATAGTCCACAAGCTAGATTCATCATCACAGTTGCATCTTGGAAATCCATTATCTGTTGTTGTTGCAGATACAGTTACCCATAAGAGGAGTGAGCAAATCAACAAGAACCAAGATGCCACTGCTTTTAACATTGATACCAATATATATATGTAGTTCTTGATCTTCAATCCATCTAAGCATATGTCACATATGTAAATTAATTGGCCATAGCTAGAAATCAAAGAAAAAATCTTCCAACAATTTCCTCAAATTGCCTTGACCTGCCAACAAAGCTAAGTAAGATCCAAAGATGGAAAAAACAAAATATGAGATCCTTAAAAAAGGGGAAGGGAAAAAGTAAAAAGACACAATTCTATGACTTTTTTGTTTCACTTCTCTCACTCTTGTGATTTCAGGTTCAACCTTGGTTCATTGTTTCAATCTTATATAGCACCTTATGGATTGGAATGGCATGAATCGGTGAATAACACAGTTGTCAACAGATAAAGATGGCATTCCCCATCAACAAAAAATGCAAATAATTTAAAATTAAAAAAAAAAACATATACAAAAAAAATATATAAGGGATATAAAAAATAAAAAACAAAAAGAATAAAAGAATCAAGGAAATCTAGGCTATTACAAAACCTGGGGGGAAGGCAAAGTCCAAAAAAAAACTATTAAAAAAATCAAAAGTCCAACAACAACGTGTAAGAACTAAGAGCTCTCCCCGAAAAATAAAAAATAACAAAATAAAACCAAAAAAATAAAGAAGCATAATAAAACCCTGTAATGCAGAGCAAAAATAGAGTACCTGAAGAACCATATCTCCTTGAATGCAATCAAATATTCCAGCTTCACATCAGATCTTACCCCTTTTGTGGAACACCAAAATCAAAACTTCAGTTATAGAAACATCAAAGGATCACTCCATCTCCACCACCATCACCACCACCACCATGGGTACCACCAAAGTCCATTGCTTTAGAACAACGTTAAGTGCACCACCATTGAGAACAAAAACAAGTAGAAAGAGCACACACCCAACAACACCAAAATGAAAAAGAACCCGTCTTTATCGTTCAACGACAAGAAGATCAAGATGAAGAAGGAGGAGGAGGAGGGGTTGCTATAAGAGGAAAGCGAGTTGGAGGCTTTTTGTTGAAAAAGGCTTTTGTGTTGAAACGAAAGGAAAGAAGAAATAGATTATTGGGAGAGAAAGAGAGAGAGAATCTTTATGAAGGGTTAGAGAGAGTGAGTATTCTCCATTTTCCAACAATGAGAAACCAGAAAAGAAAACCATGAAAGGAAAGGGAGAAGAGAAGCGCCGTTGTTTCTTGGAAGAAAAAGGAGGTGAGCTGGATTTGAGAGAGAGAAAGAGGGTCCCACATCGTTAACATGAAGAGAACTTAGACGCTCTCAAGAACCAAAACGTCCTCCTCACACCAAAATACATTTGTTTTATTTTTCTCTCACTGCTCTTTCCTTTTCAGTTTTCTGTTCCTCTCTCTCCTCTATTTTATAAAAACGCTCATGTTCTACGTACAAGCGTCTTTTATATAATAAATTCAAATATTCAATCAACTTGACGTAAG
>NC_029793.2:119734586-119739816 GCF_000816755.2 Arachis ipaensis
TTCACCTGTAATACTGAAAGATAGATATAAGATGCATTTTTTTTATGTGATGGAAGAAGCATAAGGTTGAACATGCCCAATGTTATAAATGTCACTCTCAGAAGCCTGGAAATGAGACCCGTTGTAGGGCTCTAAGTCTTTAACTGAAAAAAAAAAAAGAAATGACCCTACTTCCACTTCCACTTCACTCTTAGCATTGTGGTAACAAATTGAAAGGAAGAATGTTTATATGCACAAACTTTTGTGTACCTTTCTTTTCTAAGTATTTAAACTGAAAGTTAAGAAAAAATAGAATACAAAAAGTTTGTCTTCTAATATCAAAGGGCAAGGTGTATACTTGAGGCATACAAAACAATGGTAAATGGCAGTTGTAGTTGTATTTGCTGGATCTGTTGAGTGCTCATTGCAATGAGCATGTGTCACCTTGATCCCATCTAGTTTCTTAGAATGTATTTCAGAAATAAACTAAAAACTTAAGATCTTAGTTAACTTGTAAGGATACTAAGTGACAAAGCGAGGCAAGATCAAAGAGAAAAACCACCCCTTTTGTGTGGAACTGTGGATTCAGTAGAGAACAGCAATGACCACCATAGAGATGATTAGAGGAGATGATAAATAACCTTTTTTTATTCAAACACACACCCCCACTCACACACATACTCTAATTTCACTACAACCCAGCTACTATTGGGTATCTAATCCTAGACATATTCATAATTTCATAATACATAAATTTTTATTGTGAATATATTTTATTTTGTTAATTAAATGAGTCAATATTTTAAATACGTGGTCTTTTAAAATTTTTTGTATTGCACACTAAAATTTTTATGTTACACACTAATATTTTGAACATGTGATCTTTTAAAAATTTTTATGTTGTATATTAAAATTTCTGTGATATTCATTAAAATTTATGTATTATTGATCAAAATTTTTGTGTTTTAATTTTCTAAATATTTATAAGAGAAAAAGATGATAAAGACGACAAAAACGATGATGATGATGATGATAATAATAATAATAATAATAAAGGAAGATGAAGAGGGAAAAAAAGAGGAAAAGAAATTAAACAACAACAATGATAGCAAGGATGACGGCTATAGTAATAGCAGTGACGAAGATAAAGGAAAGAGGAGAAGAACCAGGAAGAAGAGTAACAGAAAGAAAAAGAATATTTAATTCATTTTTAATATGTACTTTATATTTTAATATATATTTTATATTAGTAGTTTATTTTGGTGTACACTTATTATAATTGTTATTTTTATTCTTATATTGTATATTTTAATTAGGATAAAGTATTGTTGAGAATAAGTAGTATGATCAATTCAATCTATCATGTGTCAAATAATTTGTTATTGTTATTATATGTATTTGTTGGTTTACGAATTTTTGCTCGACCAGAGAATCAACAAGATAAAAAAAGACCGCAACCAGGAATCATCAGCATATGTGCTATGTTGAGTGTATAAACGGGGAAGATGTCATCTTTACTGGTTAATGACTCGACTCAAAAGCAAAGTATAAGGAAAGTATCAAGATGAGTAAAAAAAAAAAAACCTATATAGTCATGTTCTTAGAGCAGAAGTACATGTTTCGACACAATACAATTGAAAACTTATGAATAAGAGGTCGATAAAACTTAGAAGTTTAAAAAAGTAAATCTAATGAAGTCGAAGACAAGACAATTATCACGTGTTTTAAGTGCTAAAGTGGAGTGCTCATAATCGCTATAGACGTAAGTTACTTTGCTTGCAAATTAAGTTATAACCAGAACGCAGGATATGATTTAAGGAGTAAGGATAAGGAGTGGAACATAGGACAGAAGGGTGCTTAAGGAATAAGAAAATAGAGTTATAAGAGTGGTCTATAAATTGAGAAAGAATAGAATCAGAAAAGGGAACTTTAATTCAACACTATAATCAAATAAAAGTTCTGCAAAATTTTTAGTCACATTGACACAATGAAAGATCATGAAATGTAAGTGCACGTGAATGTTAGAGTTTGATTCACTTTATTCATTTTTTTTATTATTTTATTACTTTATTTTCAGTTTGGTTTGTTTAGGTTTACTTCACGTTTCTATTATGTTTTTTATTTTTTATCTTTTAGAGTTTTCTGACATCCTACTTATTTGTTTCTTTTTATGTTTAAGAATGTTTGATTTACCATTTGTCTTTAATTCACGATAAATTTCTGTTTGTGCTCATTTATTGGTGATACTACAATTTTAGTATTGTTTTACTATCTGCAAAGTTATTTTTGACATTAAAATCAATAAGTTTCCGGTCAAGCTCATTTCTTTCAAAGAGTTGTATCTATTCTTCAAATTAAGATCATTGATACAAAGTTTGACCGACACCTGATTTAAAATTGGACAAAAATCAAGCGAAACAGTATTATTCAATTAAAGCGTTAATACAACAAGGTCCTTTGATTAAATTTATTGATCTATCTGAATTATTAAATTATAAAAGATTTATCTCTCAATATATACATAATTGTCTTCATTGGATGAAGATTATCAAATTTTATTTTTCTAAATTATGTATATATAGATAGTGCATATAGAAAAATGATTATTGACCTCACTCACTAAGAATTTCTAATGGTTATAATTACTGCATATTTGTCAATAGAATATTCTTAAGATAAATACGGTAACAGAGTTTTCTCTAACCTGCGATGGGTATGGTAATTAACAATGTATGTATTATACCTTAATTTCGGACACCTAATGCCTTAGGGTGCTAGTTGAATGGATATTAGATATGATTTAAATATTTATAGAATTAATGATTAGTCAATAAGAAATATGTCAACTCTCGGTAAAAAGTTTAAACTCTATGATTATAATAATTGGAATTAATAAAACATTAGTCAAAGGGATTAAATGAATGAAGAAATGAGTTTCATAAGTCATTCATAGTTCGTTGTAATAATGGTAACAAGTTAGAATTAACAATTAAATCATACTCTAAGGGTTAACCCAGAGTAAAAAAGATGGAAGGAATTATACTTTATTTTTGTTGGGTTCTTAGTAAAAATCTATTACTTCATAATATCGGGTCGTTAGGAAATGTTGCTAGACGTCAACCTTAATTAGTAAATCTAGTATGACTAATATACTATCTACTTAGTATTGAACTTACGATGTCACATACTAACGAGTGTTCTAATTTTTGCTCAAAAATTACTTAATTATTATTTTAATTTGATCAAATAAATAATTATATTAAAAACTGCTATATGACCAGTAAATATTATCATATTTGGCAAGCATTTGGTGAGCAATAATTTTCATCCATATTTAAAAAATTTTGCACACAAGAAGCATATACCTTGCACCTATAGAGTAAAGGAAAGAGAAATTTTATTCCTTTACCTTTATACACATAAATATATGTGAGTCTAATTTTTTGAGAAAAATTTTACATTGCAAAGAGGTTTCTCAATTTCACACAAATGTCTATTGCTCAAGAAGTTAACAGCAAAATTTGGTATCAGTGTAAATACGCATAGCGCCCTCGTACTATCGAAAGAGAAAGTTGTTTTTACTAACGTACTCAAGTATTTGGATCTAATATATGTTATTTGAATAATATTTAAGTATAAAATAGATCTTTATGGTTACTTTATTTTTGTTCACTACGTGTCACTTATAATATTTTAAGTACTATTTTGGTCCCTAATGTTTCGAATGTGCTATTTCAATCCTAAAAGGTTTCAAACGAATACGATGTTGTCCTGTCATTAAATTTGACTTGAGTAATTAAGGAAAAAACTTTTATATTAGTGATTATTAGTGGGTTGATTTTATTTACATATTAAAATTAAATGTTATATTAACTCTTAAATATGCTAATTGGTCATGTCAAATTCAACTTTGGGACAATATTGAATCTATTTAAAAAATTTTGGTACTAAGATAAAATGTTGGAAACTAAAATAGTACTTTATCCTTTTATTATTGATAATTTTTTTTTTTGGTATTCTTCAACTCAACAGGTTAAGAATTAACTTTCACAAATCGGAGTTATATTTAAGGATTTGTTGTTGACGAATGAATTGTGTTATGTATATGGTAGAATTTAAACTATTGACACTTACTCTGGTACCTAGATATGGTAGATACGTTTATCAACACATATAACGTGTTTTACTATTTATCTATTTTCATTATTATTAGGAAATTTTATTAATGTTGGGTGATAGTGGAAAGAAGTCATTTTGAGGAGAGCTGGATATTCATGGAACTCGATCTTTACAAATCTCGAAAGTGATAAGATCTATTTAGAGTTGTGGACAAATTATTTTATTATGTTGTAGCACATTTATGTAAATTTAGAACGAAAGAGACTTAGTATTTTTTTTATTTTAATTCATTAAGATTTTTTACAATCAAATATTATGTATTCTTTTAGTTTATACGTCAATATATAGAAAATTTATCTTTTAATTTAGATATAGATTTAATACTTTTGTTACGATTTGTAAATGTCATACGAACATTTCAATGAATGAAAGTTGTTCTTTCAAAAAAAAAGATAATTATTGATTTAGAAAGTTTTTCATAACTTGTGAAAACACATTTTTTTAATTATTTCGCAAGTTACAAAAATTTCATCGTTAATGCTCAAATAGATATTACAAAATTTTTTTTATATGGAAAGGGTAATGGTGTTTTTATCCAATATTGATATTTCGGGGATGTTTTGCATATTTGTGGGTAAACTCAACATATAAGGGGCGTGTTAACACAGCGCTGTCAAAGTGAACCAGAATTCGTCACAGACGTGGAGGCTCCCCGGCAACACGGGGGCGTGCTAAGCAGAGATGTCAGCCAGGTTTTGCAGACTTCGTCACAGATATAGAGGCTCCAAGTCATCACGTGGGGGTGTGTTGCTCAAAGATTCCATACAACTTTTTCAGAGATTTTCACACGTTTCCGAGGAGTTGCAGAGTTCTTTGTAACACGAGGAGGGCATGTTAAAGTTATACCTGCATGCAGAGAACATCTCCTTTCTTTGAAAAAAAGTAACACAGGGTTGAAGTTTTTTAAATTGAGATCAACACTCCTTTATGAAACTAAAATTTGGAGAAGAGAGGGATTTGGTTTGTTTAAAGAGGGATTTGCAGAGAAAAGTCTCTGAAGAAGAAGAAGAGAATTAATAATGTGTTGAAAAAAAAGTGATTTTATACATAAAAAAAAAATATTATTAGTTTA
>NC_029793.2:119740731-119741931 GCF_000816755.2 Arachis ipaensis
AAGAAAAAATTATTTGTTATAATCTTCATTCATTTAAACTAATAAATATATTTAACGAATAAATATATTTTTGTTGTACTAGCCTAACAGGAATTTTATGGTCCGTAAACTTGATCTACCGAAGACATGAAATTCGATAGTAGAAAACTCCTTACGAGCAACAGAATTCTACCACGTTTCGAGAATTAGGGTGATTAGAGAATTTTATCCCTTACTATCTGCTCTCGTGGAAAGATGGAGGCCGGAAACTCACACCTGTGTATTGCCGGTGGATGAGGTTACCGTTATATTGGAAGACGTGGCTCACATATTTGGCCTACCGATTGATGGAGAGGTTGTGAGCGGCTGGACAGATAGCAGTCACAAATTTTTGTAGAGTCAGAGCATCGTGATTTTCGACAACGAACCCGTTGTGAGTAGTTCCTCCAAATCTTATGTAAAGCTGACATAGATTTGTTGTATCAGATATGCAGAGCTATTGGACACTTTAGACTGTATTTAGAGATACGTCAGATGCTATATTTTCTATTTTATGGGGTTCGACCTTATTTGTAGATAAGTCCATGGCATATGCTCACGAGAAGTATTTATTGTTACTTTGCGATTTTCAGCGGATCCACACTTACAGTTGGGGGCAGCATGTCTTGCGCATCTTTACAGGACACTGTGTCGTGCATCATGGTATGATACTAAGGAGATGGATGGCCCTCTTAATTTTTTGTTTGTTTGGACATAGGAGCGAATGCCATGTATTGCGCCCGTTCCGAGACAGCACCTTCCAGTAGCTGACATACCAGTTTCTCGGAGGTAACAATTCCTATTTTAGTTTTGTATTCTATTGATGATGCATATTTGATTGACGGCACGCATTTTTTAATTTTTTCAATGTTATGTGTTGTAGGTGGAGTCATTCCGCACGATCCACAATGTAGTTATCAAGACCACATCAATATTTAGGCAAGAAATAGACTACATGGACAAAATTAATGTTTTTGCTTTGTGGGTTAATATCTAACATTAATATTAGGTTTCTAATTTTCTAATAATATGTTGAAGTTTGTGCCGTATGAAGGATTGATCATACCCGACGAGCTACATGGACACCTTAAGGTGTGAGACACTGTTGCTCTGTTATTGTCGATCGAGTGTGTCGAATGGCACCCTGCGAACTGAGTGATGCATTAGTTCGAGTATGCACAA
>NC_029793.2:119742104-119752092 GCF_000816755.2 Arachis ipaensis
GAAGAGCATTGCATCACTCTTCGCAAAGTGCAACTTCATGACTGGAAAGTTTGACATGAGGAATGGATAGAGGAATGGGGCAACCGCCATGACACTTAATTGCGGGAATCTGCACCCCCTTCCGACTTAGGACTTTAGACCGTTGGCTGAGTATCGTGATTTGTACATGGATTTGTTCAGCCATCTGCTGAGATTATCAGAGCAAGTTCCTCATCATCAACCTCAGCCACCTGTAATAACCAGAATAATCGTTTTAATAAAATAATAATTTTATATTGCTCGGAATAGGTTCAAAAATATAGAAATGATATTTTGAAAACAAAAAGGTGAAATTTGAATTCAATGAATTTTTCTAAATGGAAAAAAGTATCTTTTATGGAAATTTTTTGTAAAAATGTGTACCGGTGCTTAAGCCAGCAGTACCGGTTCTAGTTTGACTGGAACCGCATATTGAGAAAAATAAGATTTTGAAAATTGAATTTATTGTTTTAAAAGGACAAAAATAATTTAGAATTGAAAACCGGACACTAATCTTAAAGGTTTTGGCCTAAAGTGGGCCAAACGGACCAAAAATACTTAGCGGATTGGACCGGACCCAAGTCCAACATATAAATACCATAACTAATGAGCATTCAGCTCATTTTCACCAAGAAACAAAGAAATGGGCGCTGAACTTGTGAAGAGAAGAAGGAACCCTTTTTACTATTCATCTCCTCCTTCTTTTGGCCATAACATGAGTTACGAAGCTCCGATTGACGAGCCATTTATGGTCACGCGAAACTCCCGTCGAGCTCTTCGTTTCTATCTAAGAAAATCTGGTAAAAACTCAAAACTCATGCTCTAGTTTCTGCCCTAATGAAATCTGTAATTTTATGTTTGGTTTTTGAGTAGATTTTGTAATTTTATTTGTTTATGGGTGATCTAGCATTAGAATATTATTGGGTTTTGCCCCTAATCTCATTGGGTAAGGTAAGGTCTTACTAAACCATTGTGTTTAGTTATTTTTATGAATCCTAGGTTTGATGTTGGTATGTTGTATGATGTTAGATTGAGGTTTGATGTTTGTTGGAGTGAGCTTGATGGTTTTAGAGCCTTGAGTTTGAGCTTGGTGTTTCGAGTTGTGTGGGAATCGGCCAAGGTATGGTTTTAGTTTCCTTTATATAATATGTAATGTTTTTGGAAACTTAAGCTAGTGGACTATAGGATAGGTTGTTGCTATTTTAAAACTTCAAAACTCTGTTGTATTCAGTTTGACTAGCCGGCCTAAACTCCACAGGCTATGACTAGTCCTATTTTTGTATATCATACTTATATATATCATGTTTACTTTAATTATTACCTTTTGTATCCTAGAGCTATCGACAAGTTTTTATATTTGTTATGTCTTGTTCTGTCCGTGCCTACGCGTTTAGAATCGGGTGTAAATATTTCGCATATTGTAATTCCACTTTATGCGACTTTGAGCTTTATTTCTTCGTCGAGCTTCTAGTTACATAAATCCTTGGACATATATTATATATTAGAAGCTTTAGAGATGCCGTGACACTTTGTTATCCTTTACTTTACGGCTAGAGGTAAGGTTTAGGGTAACGGGGTGTTACATTTAGTGGTATCAGAGCGATTCGTCTTCGTGAGCCTGAGGGATGGACCGATTGTGTTTCGTTGCACACTCTGGGTCGTTTTTCTTTTATGCTATTTAGGTTATCTGCTTGATATGCATAGCATGCTTGTTTGTGAGTGCCTTTGGGGGATAATTGAAGCACTAGGCTTGAGATATTGAGACTGGTCACCTCGGTATCGATTGTTTGGTATAGACAGGATCCCAAATAGCAACTCGCAGAAGAGGTCAATCACGTTAACAAAGAGATAGTGAGAATGATTAACCTAGTCTATGCATTACAAGCTCAACATGTTCCGGAAAACCAGTTCGTGGAGTTTGCGGCATATCAATTGATTGGTGAGGCTCAGCATTGGTGGCAGGGAGACTGCCGACTGATGCAGCTACAGACTAAAGATAAATGCTTTTGAGGTTTTTGATTAGGATTTTTTATTTTTAACCGGTATGGCCTTGAACCTTGTTTGAAAAAGTTTTAAAGTTTAGAATTATTTTGAAATTTGGTTTAGAACTTTTGGTTTAAATGATTTGGTTTTGAAACAAGGTCAAAACTTTTGGTTTGAATGATATGTTTAAAAAGAAAAGTAAGTTCTATGATTTTGTTAAGTTGTGAAATTGGTTTATAAATTAACTTATCGAAAGTGATTTTGATTGATCTAAGGATAAATGATTTATGAGTCTTTGAAAAAAAAAAGGGTTTAACATTGAACCGGTTTATATCGAACTTGTTTTGAAGGTTTTGGAAAAATGTTATAAAAGCAGTATTTGGTTTAAAGGAAAAATTATGTTCGACGTAGTGGAGTAATTCAAGTTATTAGTGACAAATAATCAGATTGACGTAGCGGAAGGCGAGAGGGAACATCGGCACGGTAGGACTATGGTGGACGAGAGGCTTTGATGACTCATTTGGGTTGACAACGTTGGTAGTAAAATGTTTCGTGGAGAGTATATCACGCGATTCAAAATTTGGGGACAAAATTCCTAATTAGGATGGGAGAATGTAATAACCGGAATAACCGTTTTAATAAAATGATAATTTTATACTGCCCGGAATAGGTTCGAAAATATAGAAATGATATTTTGAAAACAAAAAGGTGAAATTTGAATTCAATGAATTTTTCTGAGTGGGAAAAAATATCTTTTATGAAAATTTTTTGTAAAAATGCGTACCGGTGCTTAAGCCGGCAGTACCGGTTCTAGTTTGAACGGAACCACGTATTGAGAAAAATAAGATTTTGAAAATTGAATTTATTGTTTTGAAAGGACAAAAATAATTTAGAATTAAAAATCGGACACTAATTTGAAAGGTTTTGGCCCAAAATGGGCCAAACGGACCAAAAATACTTAGTGGGTTGGACTGGGCCCACATTGGATCCAAGTCCAACATATAAATACCCTAACTAATGAGCATGGAGCTCATTTTCATCAAGAAACAAAGAAAGGGGCGCTGAACTTGTGAAGAGAAGAAGGAACCCTTTTTACTATCCATCTCCTCCTTCTTTTGGCCATAACTTGAGCTACGGAGCTCCGATTGATGAGCTGTTTGTGGTCATGCGAAGCTCTCGTCGAGCTCTTCGTTTATATTTAAGAAAATCTGGTAAGAATTCAAAACTTATGCTCCAATTTCTTCCCTAATTGAATCTGCAATTTTACGTTAGATTTTGTGATTTTGTTTGTTTAGGGGTGATCTAGCATTGATATTGGGTTTTGCCCCTAATCTCATTGGGTAAGGTAAGGTCTCACTAAATCCTTGTGTTTAGTTATTTTTATGAATCCTAGGTTTGATGTTGGTATGTTGGTATGATGTTAGATTGAGATTTGATGTTTATTGGAATGAGCTTGATGGTTTTGGATCCCTGAGTTTGAGCTTGGTGTTTCGAGTTGCGTGAGAATCGGCCAAGGTATGGTTTCGATTTCCTTTATGTAATATGTAATATTTCTGCAAACTTAGGCTAGTGGACTACATGACTCTGTTGTATTCAGTTTGACTAGCCGGCCTAAACTCTGCAGGCTGTGACTAATCCTCTTTTTATATATCATACTTATATGTATATCATGTTTACTTTAATTATTACCTTGTGTATTCTGAAGCTATTGATAAGGTTTTATATTTATTATGTCTTATTCTGTCCGTGCCTACGCATTTAGTATCGGGTGTGAATGTTTTGCGTATTGTAATTCCACTTTATGCAACTTTGAGCTTTATTCCTTCATCGGACTTCTAGTTAGATAAATCCTTGGACATATATTATAAGCTTTAGAACTAGTAACAGGGTGTTATACTACCAGCACCTCAGGGACCACAGTATGTAGTGTTTGAACCATTTTTTTATTATCTCCACAGTCAGCACAACTGATACAATCAGCACAGCCATGACGGCCAGGTCATCACACGACCAGTTCAGCGACCATGGTGAGCCCAATCGTCGCAGCCATCATAGTCAGCACAACCACCATGGCCAATCCAGCTACCACGGCGAGCCTAGCCGTTGCAGCCGTCGCAGTCAGCACAGCTGTCACAGTTAGGGCTGGCAATACATATTACCCGCAGGTACCCAACCCGTTTGGGTAAGGTAGAGTGCGGTCCGAGTAGGCCTGCGGGCGTATCCCCTATATATAACATGTTTTATAAAAGTTATATACATAGTGAAGGAGGTGAGAGTTAAACCCTCAACCTCCTTCATGTGCAGCAAGTGAGCAACTACTAAGCTAGCTAGTTACTTTGGCAATATATAGCATTTGTATATTTATGAAGTTAACATAAAATAAAAATTAAACAAAAATAAAAATCATATATAATTCATCATTCAGAAATCAGAAACCCTAAGACTAAGTGGGAGCGCCGTTTCTTCCCAAAGCCACAAGCCTCACCGCAAGCCCCAACTCTCGTTGGGTCCTTCCTCGTTCCTCCATTGCTGCAACTCTTCTTCTTCCTCCGTGCTCTTCTTGCAACGCCGCTGCTTCGTGCCCTTCTCTCCTCTCTACACCGCTGCTCCGTGCTCTTCTTGGTATTTTTCAGCATGCTTATTTGTTCTTCATGTAATGTTTAGTTCTTGTAAATTTTGTGCTCATCATGTTGATTCGTTTAGTTGGTTGGACATGAAAATTGGGGCTTTACTTTGCGTTTGAATTTGTGACTTTGTTTTCCTACTGATTTATCCTTTTTAACACACTTTTGGTCTTGACTGAAAATTTTCTCAAAGTGATCTTTGACTTGCAATATTTTGGGTTCTTTTTATAATTTATTTATTTATTAGAGATTTTGCTCCTTCTCTGTATTCAAAAGATTATAGTTCTAGTTCTAGGGTTCATGCTTTTTCTGTTTCTGTTGGTATTTTTTTTTTGGCTAGTTGGTTCCTCCTTCAACTCTGTGCCCATGAGGCCATGATTGATTTTTCCCATTTTTTTAAATTAACTATGATGAATGTAACCGGCTCCTTCGTTGATCTTTTTTTTTTTTCGTTTGAATAGATTCATATTAAATTGGCTTTTTGTATATTGCATTTGCTTGTTTATTGGTCTTTGTCCATCTCAACTTGACTTGTTTTAAGACAACAATTCTTGCAGTTTTTGTGCTTGTTCTAAATCTTAAAGATTTTTCAGCATGCTTGAATTTTTAATGTTTATTATTTATTTTACTATTGTGTAGGCAATAATGGATAGTACCAATATGGATGTAGTGGCTCAAGAACAACAAGAAGAAACTCCTATTGAAGAATCTGCTAATTTTGTTCCGGACGAGTCTGTCTCAGTTGAAAATAGCAACAAATCTTTATTGAAAAGTGTTTATTGGTAATACTTTAGAGGGAGAAGAATGGAAGGCAAAGTGCAACCATTGTAAGTCTGTTATTGGTACCAATCCAAGGAATAGGACTACAAATTTGAAGAAACATGTGCTCCATTATTGTAAGAGAATAAAATTAGCAAATTCAAGACAATCAACAATTGCCGAATCTCTTCAAAGACATGGAAAGAATAGTTCAGATGCTTTTATATTTGATGCATCTCACACAAGAAAATTGATTGCCAACTTCATTTGTATGCATGAGTATCCTTTGTCATATGTGGATCATGTTGCAACAAGGGAAGTGTTTGCTTTAATACAACCAACGTTTAAGATGCCAAACCAAAACATAATCAAAAAGGATATCTTTGAAATGTACGAAGTGGAGAAGCTTAACATAAACAAGATGATGGATGCAAATGATAGTCGAGTAGCTATTACAACTGACATGTGGACTTCCAACTAGGAAAAAAGATACATGGTTGTTACAGCACACTACATTGATAGTTCATGGAATTTGCAAATGCGAGTATTGAGGTAATACCTTAAACTTTACTTCTAGTATAAGATATGCTTTCTAATGCTTGATGTACTTGTGATATTTTTTTATTTGATATAGTTTTAACAATTTTCAGCTTTACTTATGTTCCTGTTCCTCATTCAAGTGAAGTTCTCTCTAATGCATTAATGAAAGTTTTGTTGGAGTGGAACTCAGATAGAAAATTATCAACTATTACATTGGATAATTGTTCTACAAATGATGCTATGATTGATGTGTTGTTGGGACGTCTAAACTCAAATTATTTATTGCTAGAGGGTAAGTTATTGCATATGCGTTGCTGTGCTCATATTTTAAACCTAATTGTGAAGGATGGTTTCAATTTAGTTAAAGAAAGTGTGGAGAAAATTCGTAATAGTGTGGTGTATTAGACTTCAACTAGTAAAAGACATGAAACCTTTGTGAGTTGGTGTAGTAAGTTAGGTGTTCCTTTTACAAAAAAAATTATCTCTTGATTGTATGACTAGATGGAATTCACTTATGTGATGTTAGAAACTGCATGGTTGTACAAAGATGCCTTTGCTCGACTAAAACAAAAAGACTCCAATTATAAAAGTGTGCCAAGTAATGAGAAATGGAAACTTGCAAAAGAAATTTGTGGTAAATTAAAACTTTTTTATGATGTGACTTAGTTGTTTTCTGGAACTCAAGTTCTAACTGCCAACATTTACTTTAATAAAGTATGTGATATACATGTTGGATTGGAAAAATAGGCTGTTTCTCCTAACCCAGTTATTAATAGCATGGCATGTATGATGAAGAGAAAGTTCGATAAGTATTGGGAAGAAATTCATAGAATTATGAGTGTTGCTACAATTCTAGATCTTAGGTATAAGCTTGATAGGATTGAATATAAGTTTGCTAAGGTATGTGAAGATCCTAATGAATGCACAAGGAAAGTTGAGAGAATCAAACAGACATGTTATGAGTTACTTCATGAATATCAAAAGAATACATCTAATTTAAGTAATATGTCAGTGGAATCTACACAAGAGCTTAGGGTTAATGCAGATGAAGATGATGATGTTGGTTATCAATTGTATATTAGACAAAAGAAGAAGGAAAAAAGTTCATTTGTGAAGATGAAATTTGATCACTATGTAGAGGAAGATGTTCATCCTCTAACTCCTGATTTTGATATATTAGTTTGGTGGAAGATAAATGGAGTTAGGTTTCCAACTCTTCAAAAAATTGCAAGAGACATATTTGCCATTCCTGTGTCTACTGCTGCTTCTGAGTCTTCTTTTAGCACAAGTGGCCATATAATTGCTACTCATCGTGGTAGCCTTCATGAAGATACGGTAGAGGCTTTTATATGCAATCAAAATTGGTTGTTGGCAGCATATTATAAAAGAGGTTATTTATGTTTTCAATTTTTTAATTTGTTTAGAAATTATAATTATGTTAAAATTATATATAATAAAATTGTTGTATTTGATTTTTAGGTGGAAAACCTGATTATCAAACTGCAAATAAAGATGATGATGCATTTTCTGAACTGACAGAAGAATAATGTTGTAAGAACTTGGAATTAGAAGAAATGTTTGAAGACATTTATCTTTGTTTATGTTATTTTAATTTTATTAATAACTTGATAATTATGCTATTTGTAATTTTATGTTGGATTGTTTAGGACTTTATTGTTTTTAATTTTAATTTAAACTTAGTTTTTTATTTTATTAATATAACAATATGTATGTTTGTAATTTTATGTTGGATTTCTTTAAGATTTTATTATTTTTAATTTTAATTTGAATTTAGTTGTTTTTTATTAATATGTATGAAATTTGGAATGATTGAATTTTATATTTATTTTGAAAAAAATTGATATTTCTGCGGGTAGGGTAGGGTAGGATAGGGTTTAAAATTTTAGGGTGCGGGTAGGGTTAGGGTTGAGAGATTCTCAACCCGCAAGTAGGGTAGGGTAGAGTTTTAATGAAAATTTCAACCCGCGGGTAGGGTTAAACCCTACCCTACCCTACCCATTGCCAGCCCTAGTCACAGTCAGCAATGGGTTGACTTTTTGTTGATCCCATTGTAGATTCCCGTTGATGGGGATGGAGACGGGGATGATCATATACAACAATGGTTGACACCAGTGTGAGTCGTTTTCCAGATTTAAGCACTATCCCTTCCCCACCAAAGTCTAGTCGACGGGGTCTGCTTCTGATCGTACTTTAAGGTAGGCGTCATGTGATTCCCGACAGAATGATTTTATTGCTCCAGATATGGTATTCAATACTGCTCGTCTCAATCTACCACCTACTGGGCCGAGCACTTTTGAGTTGAATGTGAACGAACATGAGATTGTTGAGGAGTACAACCCCAGAGCATTTGCTCCGGTAGAAGCAGGTAGGTCAGCTACTCCGGATGTCGATGATTTAGTTTGGGGTCATCCATATAACCTACGGACAGAAAGAAATCCACCTAATAGGTTTACTCCGTTGCGGTTCGGTCAGGACATGATGGGTAAGGGACTTAATTGGATGATTGGAAAGAAGTAAGCGGAGGTTAGTAAGTTTAATTTTTAATTAATCTTTTGTTTGTTTAATTTAGCGAATTTTAAACTATAGTTTTAGAATTAAGTTAATGTAATTTTTAATAAATCTTTTGTAAGTTTACTTTATTGAATTAGGTTAATGTAATTTTTAATTAATCTTTTGTAAGTTTACCTTATCGAATTTTAAATTATGGTTTCAGAATTAAGTTAATGTAATTTTTAGTTAATCTTTTGTAAGGTTATTGTATCAAATTTGAAATTATCATCTTAGAAACTATCAACTGTGATAACTCACAGAAGTTAACATTTAACTTAATAATACAAACACAACAACTCATATAGACATTAACTGATAAATTAACTTGAAAGCATGACAAACCTCAAAAACATTAATTGATAAAATTAACCTAAACATACAAACACAACGACCAACAAAGATCTAAGAACCACCATCATCATCAACTCCACTCGGTCCAGCATGTTGAGGACATCAACTCCGATTATGACCCTGTCTACCACAGAGACAACATATCCAAGGACCACGCATTTTATGTGAATCCATTTTATTCAGGTATTGGGTCTATTTGGGATGACCTTTTGACATTCGCCGCAAAGCAGGATTAGTGATCAATGTTGGTCCCGAATAAGTAGGCCATGTCTCTAGATCGCCTATTGGTACGAACTCAAATCTGTAGACCTTACAAACCTCTGTCATCTTGTACACATCGTTCACATACAGCTGCCAATCAAGATGCTGGTTAGCACAACAAGCAATAACATGGCGACATGCATGGACGGATGTACATGTGTGATTGTGGGGACAAGTGCTCCCACTACAATTTGAATTTTTTTTAGTAGTATACGATAATAATTTATTTGTCCCTACTAAATTATTGAATTTGATCTCACAATTATTTTTTATTCAATTTTTGGTACTTCATAGTCAATTTAAAAATTTTGTATTAGATGTCATTAGAATGATCAATTCTCAATTTAAATAAAATTTATATTTTTTCTTATAAATTGACTCGAAAGAGTATTATTTATCTTTTTTTGTTATTAGTTTTAATTTTTCCGTAACAATTGCATTAATTGAAAGAATTTTCTCAACTATGAATTTCAATAAGAGTTGGCTTCTAATTTTATGAGAAGTAAATTCTTAAATAAGTATTTACGATATATATAAGAGTAATACTACACATCTAAATCATTTTATGAACTAACTCTAACTAAGTTAAACAATAAGACTTGGAATAATACTAGCCATAACTGATATTTAAAATACGAAACCTAAATAATAAAATTCTAAATTATCTGTTATTATTTAAATTACTACTTTAGTGTTTTAATTTATAAATTAGATATTTTAAAGACTAATCATGTTATATGTACAAAGAAAATAACCACCTGTGTACATATTGAGATAAAAAATATACATTAAAAATAAATTAAATAATACATTTATTTATAAATATATAATGATTAATGAATAATTTGATAACTAATTTTTATGTACACAAAATATTTCTA
>NC_029793.2:119752329-119755037 GCF_000816755.2 Arachis ipaensis
TACACACAATATTTCTATTATAAAAATTATTATTATATTATATATATTTTGCCCCCACTATCAAAATTTTCGGGATCCGTCACTGGCGACATGGTAGTCGTTCCACCTGAAAGTGCTCATAGTCACACGTCTGTCGTGTAAGATCAACTGCCAACACTTTTTCATTAGGCATTTCACACACCTCAAACACCTCGTTTTGTCTATCAAACCGATGCACAACTATATTTCTAGCACGTTGCATATTTGCTTCTATCCGCTATTGTGCAAAAAAAGAGTAAGTAAATGCAACACGCTTGCAATCGTGAGCCTTGGCACTTTTCTGCGTAAATAGCTCATTTAACCGATAATATGTTTCTCGGACGAGCGCCAACACAGGGAGATTTCGAGCACCCTTCAACACTGAATTAATGCACTCAACAAGATTCGTCGTCATGTGGCCCATCGGTGTCCCTCATCAAATGCTAATACCCAGTTTCTAAGTCCAATTGCATCACACCACTGGGCATATGCCTGTCTTTGCTCTTTCAACCTCTTATAGTTGATGTTGTACTCCTCCGTTGTCCTTGAATACCCTATGTTGACAACAAATTTTTACTAGTGCAAGACTTTGAATGCCCTTAAGAAGTTACTACCGATGTGCCTAATACAAAACATCCACCATGCTCTTGGAGGTTGTCAATCACCTTTGAAACGATTTACTACTGCTTGGATTGACTCATGTCGGTCTGAGATTATATCCATACCGTCTCTTCTAACAACAGTCCTTCGTAAATTATTGAGTAAAAATGGTCAGCATTAGCAGTCTCCCCCTCCACGAGGGCAAAAGCGATAGGCACAATGTTTTGGTTCCCATCCTGTGCAACAGCAACCAAAAATACACCTTTGTATTTTACTTAAAGGTGTGTGCCGTCAACCTGAACCAGAGGCTTGCGATGCTTAAATGCCCTAATGCATGGATTGAAATTCCAAAATACGTGGTGAAGTATCTTGACACCATCTGCCTCCTCGCTCCCATTGTACAGGGGTCGTGTTTCTATTTAGACAATTGAGTCTGGCATCTTCTGAACCATGATTGAAAACTACCATGGCAAAGTTTGGTAAGAATCTTCCCAACCACCAAAAACTTTGGCTATGGACTTCTGCTTTGCCAACCAAGCCTTTCGGTAACTGATGGTGTAGTTGAACCTTGACTAGACTTCCGCAATTATAGATTTCACCTTGATGGACGGGTCGGTCTCAACTAATGGCCTTATAGCCTCAGCAATTGTGTCCGAGTCTAACTTCGAATGAACCTGTGAAATTGTTTCCATGGTGCACATGTGCCAACCGTTGTATCTCTGTATCTCCCGACAACCTTTTTTCTGTATCAAGCTAGCTTGGATAAGTTAGTCGCACCCACGCCTATACGTCTTGCATTCTGCGTAGAACGTTTATGGCTCGAACTCATAAACATTGTAGTCGACTCCTCTAGAGATAGTGTAACTTCTAATTGCTGCGAACGACTTTCTAAAACTATATTCCATTCCGATCCTGAACTCCCCATCCTCAGGATCAACAACACCTACACAAAACAGAAATCATCAGTCATTGATCCATCCAAAATATAAATAAAGAAAAATCTTATTACGTACTTAGGTTTGCATGTTCGGAGAATTCTGGTACATGCATGGCGTCAAGATCCAAGTTACGCATAAAAGGTAGAACGTCCATCGGTTGACTAATTGCGAGAGGAACCACTACATTCTCCACTACTGCCTCACTTCCCACATCACCATCCTCATCTTCGTTGTCGGCTTCATAAGTAGCTTCGAAGTCCTGTTCGCTATCATTGTTCATTCTTTTGTACACTTCAACTCTATTATCCTCTATATCTGAATCATTTTAAATCCCATCTTCTTCTACATTTTCAAACTCAACATACAACTCAATCTTTGGCTGTCACATCTGAGCCTGCCGGTGAATATGAAACATATTCTATATACTTGCTTCGTTAATGATTGGCATAATATCAAACTGTATTCGACCACCAAATACTATAACGGGATTTCAGTATAGAATATTGCTCACTCTCCTCAACATATCGTTCTCCGTGCTTTAACAGAGACCATTCTGAAGCTCCATAAACGTCATGGTGTATGGAACTACAAACAAAAATGGATTCTCACACACAAAACTCACTCCCTCATGAGTATTTCGTATAATCTTACATTTGTGATATACCATCAAATTTGCGGTACCCTCCATCACACCAGAAACACACTCAAACAACTCTTCTCTTCGCAATGAAATGGTATCGAGTTTTGTCTTATATAGAGAGAGCACTCAACACGCAGATCACGTGTTGCATCGCCAATAAATCAGAATGCGATACGTTGACAACATGTCCCACATGCTGAGTCAGCATACCCTCCACGTGTTAGCAGCACGCCCCCACTGCTGACTCAGCACGCCTTCCATGTGTTGCAGCTTCCCAACTGATACATTCACTAATCTACAAATGCACCAAATATTTGTATTTTCATTAAAAACAGCAATAATATTTTTATATAAAAAAAAATAAGCCAAGATATTATCACTAGATACACGTAAATTTTACTAATGACTAATATTAGTTAATTACACCAATTTACTTTCTATATACAAACTAATTTCTGACAAAAATTAGTTACTATTATAATACATATCCTTAAATTTTCTGTAAATAAAAC
>NC_029793.2:119755055-119755497 GCF_000816755.2 Arachis ipaensis
ACCGTAAAATTAGTCTTGTTTTTAATTGGAAAAAGAAAACTCCCTTTGAGTTTTGAATTCCGGATTCAATGTTCGATCTTCTGGTGTCAGAAACACAAGCTGTTTCCCTCTGGCCTTTCTCTTTCATGCTTTATATCGCTCTCTCCCTCTCTCTTGAATTCTAATGTAGGGGTACATGCTACTTGTCTACTTGAGTACTTGACTCATCAAAAGAGAAAAAAATTTATTCATACATGGAATTTATTAATGCCACCTGTCACCTAGACTTGCGCCTCCTTTATTTATTTATTTTTTTCAGTAGAGGAATTCATAAGCACTTGCAAAATTATCCGTATAGTGTAATTTGTTGCCTTTAATAGTATGCGTATATTGTAATCTGTTGCCTTTAATAGGAGATAGAGGATATACGAGAAGAATAATGTTATATGTATGAGTTTTTTTT
>NC_029793.2:119759466-119762404 GCF_000816755.2 Arachis ipaensis
TCGAACTGTTTTAGTTATTGGTTTACTGGTTTATTGGTTCAACCGATTCAATCATGGTTCAACTAAAAAAATCGTTTATAATAAAATAATAAATAAATTATAAATCAATATCCTAAAAAAAGTACAAACATCAAAATGTTAATCTCTAATGTCTAATGTCCGAAGAAAGAATTAAATCACAATAACAATTACGCAGCAACAACACCAATAATTAAACCACAATAACACAATTACACAAGAGCGTTCAACTAAAAAAATCGTTTATAATAAAATAATAAATAAATTATAAATCAATATCCTAAAAAAAGTACAAACATCAAAATGTTAACAATAAATCTCTAATGTCCGAAGAAAGAATTAAATCACAATAACAATTACGCAGCAACAACACCAATAATTAAACCACAATAACACAATAATAAGTTACACAAGAGCAACAAACTTTTTCAAAAATTAACAAAGATTATCAAAATTTTAGGCAGCATCATTACTTTCTTTGATTGATCATGATTAAGGTGGGTGTTGTTTGACGGAAGAAAAATGTCGGTAAATAATTTCTCAAAATAACTTCGTTGCAAGTATAGTTCTAAACCGACAAGTAATCATCGGTCAACGTTGAATTAGGTTGTCACAAGTACAAACTCCAATAAAAATAAACCGAAGTATTTAAACATCGGGTCGTCTCCCAAGGAATTGCAGGGAAGTGTATTTATTATTGGTTATGTGTATTTCTTTTTGGGGTTTTGAAATAAGGAACAAGAAAATATAAATTGCGAAAAAAATAAACTAATAACTAAGAAAGCTCTTAGCAAGGAAAGAGAATTAGAAGTCATATCCTTATTATCATCATCAATTGTGATGGTAAGTGCAAATTGCTTTCACTTAATTATCCTCTAACAAATGATGGAAAGTCAAGCGAGCAAAATCGATTCAAGTTCACAAGTCCTAATCAAAGACTAGATTTAGTGAGGCTCAAGCCAACTAGCAACTTTCAATCACCAATCAACAAAAGTCAAGAGTCTCTAATTAATCAATCCAAGTCAAGAACATGAAAATCTATATTAAAATCTAAACAAGCATTTTATCAAATACTTGGAAGGCACAAAATAAAAGCATAGAAAAGTAACAAGCAATAGTAAAATTTAAGATTAACAAATGCAAGGAATCAATAACCAACAATTAAAGAAAGATGCAATAAACATGAAATACTTCAAATTGCATTAAAAGGGAATTAAATCTAACAAGAAGAGTTCATAAGCTAAATTGGAAAAATAAAGAAATCAAGAAGAGAAGATAAACTAAGATGCTAGAATAATAAAAGATAGAAGAGAAACTAAATTAAAGCAAGACAAAATTCTGAAGCTAAGAAGAAATAAGACTAAAAACCCTAAAACATAGAGAGAGGAGAGGGCCTCTCTCTATAGAAACCTACATCTAAAACCTAAAAAAATGTGAATGAATGATTCGTGAATCCCATTTCCACGCTGCAGCCTTTTGTCTTCAATTTCGGGCCTGAAACTAGGTCAAAAACAGCCCAGAAATCGCCCCCAGCGAATTATGTTAATTGCAGCACGTGACGCTCGTCACGCGTACGCGTCATCCACGCGTACGCGTCGCTGAACGAATTCCTGGTCACGCGTACGCATCATCCACGCGTACGCATCGTTTGTCTGCTGCACTGGTCACGCGTACGCATCGTCCATGCGTGTGCGTCGGTACCAGCTTCTCAAATTTCCAAATTCTTGTGTTCCTTCCACTTTTGTATGCTTCCTTTCCATCCTCTAAGCCATTCCTGCCCTATAAACCCTGGAATCACTTAACAAACACATCATAGCATCGAATGGTAATAAAAGAGAATTAAAAATAAGCAATTTTAAGGTCTAGGAAGTATGTTTTCAATCATAGTACAAAATTCGGAAGGAAACTTAAAAACATGCAATTTACATGAATAAGTGTGAGAATAGTTGACAAAATCTACTCAATTCAGTACAAAATATACCATAAAATAGTGGTTCATCAATCTCCCCACACTTAAATATTAGCATGTCCTCATGCTAAGCTTAAGGGAACCAAAAGAGTGAAGAAAAAATGGTGAGACTTATGCAATGCAACTTATCTATATGAATGCAACTACAAGGTAAATGTTTCTACCTACTCGGTTAAAAGTAAAAAAATCTTTCAAGAACAAATATGAACTGGATTCCACTAATTCAAATCCCAAAATAAAGTCAAAGATAGACTTACAAGAAGAAAGCTTGTGAAAGCCGAGAACAAAGAATCGAACATCGAACCCTCATTAGAAGTGTATACACTCTAATCACTCTAGTGTGAGATTCGATTCTCTCAATTCTCTACTAATCTTGCTTTCTAAGCCTTGCTCTTCTTCTACCAATCAACAAAAATTTAATACACAGATACACATATCAAGAGGTCTTTTCCAGGGTTGTAATGGGATTAGGGTCAAAGTAGGATTGTATTTGGTCAAGTGGACTAAAATCTGAATCCTTGATTAACCTAAACTTCCCACCTAACTTAAAGGGCGTCGTTTTATTCGAACCGGGCAGTTACTGGTCCGGTCCAACCGGCCAATTCTTGGCCGGTTCGGCAATTTTTAAGCAGTTTTAACTCTAGCGGTTATAGGCAGCGGACCGGACTATTTTACTCGCCGGTTCTCGATTGAACTGGTTCGATCGCCCAGTCTGGTCCGTTTTTTAGAACCATGATTAAAATCATCCTTTTGACAAATTTACACTTTATAAAATTCGACAATTAAAAAAAAAGTTCTTATCATCTTCAATAAGATGAAAATCCCTCATCTTCCATCATCAATCTTTTCACCGTCACCATCAGATAAAAGTCCTCATCTTTCCACTGTCACCATCTTCCATCATCTTCAATCATCAGCCTCCATCATCTTCCATTATCTCAAATCATCTCT
>NC_029793.2:119762841-119766634 GCF_000816755.2 Arachis ipaensis
CTCCTTTCAAGTCATCATATTGCCACCGGAACTACCTCCACGACGTCACTCCAA
The DNA here is from genome assembly GCF_000816755.2 of Arachis ipaensis. Lineage (NCBI taxonomy): Eukaryota > Viridiplantae > Streptophyta > Magnoliopsida > Fabales > Fabaceae > Arachis > Arachis ipaensis. The sequence continues at coordinate 119,762,896 of NC_029793.2, forward strand.
ACTCTTTGCAATATCTTCTTCCGTCTCTTCCGTTGACTGTTTTCAAGCAGTTTGGCTCTCCCTCTTCTCTCATGTCACACCACTAGCGTCTCTCTTCGCGTTTTCAGTAGCACCGCCTGCACCTCTTCTCTGCTCTCCTCCCTCTTCATTGCATCGTTGCCACTGTGCTGTCTCCTGTTGTCGCAGCTTTTTTGTGTTGTGCCGCTTCCTCAGTGCTGTCCATTGTCGCCTCTATAGCACAGTGTTTTCGTTCGCATTTACTGTCACTACCACAATACAGTTGGACCGCCACTTCCATCATACGTAATTTAAGTTGGAGTTAATGTTCCTTATTTTCTGAAATTAAGATTTAATAATTTTAAATTTGGATCTGAATCCAGGCTCAATAATGGTCTATGTGCTGATTTGTTTGCAATATAACATGAAAAAGAATTCTTGACAAAAAAAAATATATATATAGAAATGCTTTAAAATACTTTGCTTTGCTCAGTAATGATGATGTGTGGTTTTGGCTCTTTTTTGATTGTTTATTTTGAAAAAGTTTTTTCTGCGGATAATTTTTTTGTATATTGAAAAAATTTTGGTGTAATATTCAATCATTGAATTTTATGGTATTTTTTAAAATTGTGGGAATAGGACAATACACTTTCCTTGTATTGACAATACGTTCTCCTTGTATTGTATATAATTTTTTTGTATATTAAAAAAATTTTGGTGTAATACTAAAAAATTATCATGCTCCCACAATTTTAAAAAAACATCATAAAATCAAATGATTGAGTATTACACTAAAATTATACCAGTATGTAAAAAAAAATAAACGTTTTTCGACTGTTGTTGTTATTAAATGTAAAGAATTTGAAGTATGGTAGACACGTATTGCTTAAGGCAGTGGGAGAAGCTATTCCTATTTATACATTGTCTTGTTTCAAGTTGCCTGATGGTTTAATTTCGGAAATTCACTCTCTACTTTCTCAGTTCTGGTGGGGACAAAAAGGTTCTGAAAGGAGGATGGCTTGGATTAGTTGGGACACTATGACTCGCCCACAAAAAGAAGGAGGCCTTGGATTTAAAGATCTCAGAATCCAAAATCTGGCGCTTTTAGGCAAACAGTTTTGGCGACTTGTAACACAGCCTACTTCCTTATTATCCAAAATATTAAGAGGTAAATACTTTAGCAATGGTAATGCTATAACGGCAGAAATTGGAGTCTTACCTTCTTGGGGATGGAGGAGCATACTGGAAGGCCGAAAGATTGTTGAAAAAGGTCTTAATTGGACTGTGGGTACTGGTGAGAATATCCGAACCTTTGAGGATCCTTGGCTGCCTCCTCCGTATCCTTTAATGATTTCTGACATGCCAAATAGACAGGCTATTTCTGAGTTGGTTCCAAGAGTTAAAGATCTAATTACTGAAGATAGAAATTGGAATCAGATTCTCATTCAAGAATTATTTCCCCAAGACGTAGCAAACAGGATTTTGTCAGTTAAAATTCAGCAGAGTAGGGACAAATTGCAATGGGATTTGAACAAATCCAAACAATATGATACAGCTTCAGGTTACAGAATTGGCTATTTATTTTACCATCCGTCTCTGGAGCTTTGCCCTAATTATATGCAGCAGAAAAAGCCGTGGATTGATCTATGGAAGTTAAACTTGCCTCACAAAATTAAGCTATTTATCTGGAAAGCTCTCCATGGCCGACTTTCGGTGCTTGCTCAGATTCATCACCGCATCCCATCTATATCACCAATATGCCCTTGCTGTCATGAAGCAACGGAAACAGTCACTCATTGTTTGATCGATTGCTCTAGAATTAAAGATGTATGGTCTCAGAGTTATCTTCGTGACTGCAGTGGCGGAGCCACGTTATGAGCAAGGGGGCGATGGCCCCCCCCCCAAACTAATAAGGTGTATGTATAAGTTTTTAATTTTTTAGTTGAACCTCTTTTTAATTTTTTAGTTTAACCTCTTTTTAATTTTTAATTTTTCTTTCTTCTTAACTTATATTTTTTATGTTAGCCTCTCCCAAAATAATTTCTAGCTCCGCCCCTGCGTGACTGTCTTCCCCCTCAGAGTTCTAACGACTTTTGGACATGGTGGACTGCATCAACAGAGATACTTAACCCGTTGAAGAATGCTGACCGTAATCCTCAATTGCTTGCTATCATTTGCTGGAACTGCTGGAAAGCTCGCAACCAGTTGATTTTTGAAGGTTCCACTTCTATGCCGTCTGCCATTCTAGCAAGCTCTGTCAAGTTGCTCCGTGAAAACCAAAGAACTCCCAGTTTAGGTCGTCATCTCCATGAGACAAGCTCTTAGTTGCATTCAATTTGATTTATCATTATTTCTTCTTTAAGATTTTTCTTCATTTTTCGACCACGCACCGTTAGATGAATACCTTCAGTGTAGTGTCTTTGGGAAATCCCCACCTTTTATTATGCTGTTCTGCTTTTGGACATCTTTGTATTTCATTTTTAATAATTAATGAAATATAACCTATTATCTTTGGAAAAAAAATCACGTACAATGGCATACCTAAAAACCTTCCCTATGTTTGTTTATATAGTGTGATGACCTAAAGTAAAGTCCAACCTAAAGCTAAAACCGTAAATTTTAAAATTTTATATTTTAAATTTTAAATTTTAAATTTTAAATTTTAACTAATAATTTTAACTTAATTATAAATATTAAATCCTATATTTTAAATTCAATTTTATTTATTTTACTTTTAAATGTTGTTTTACTTGAGATTTTGATGATATTTATTAGTTTCAATTTTTTCTAGTATTCATTTGTTTTCAATTATTAGTTAATTTTTAAATTAATTGACTAAAGTAATGCTGTCGTTGTAAACTTCATATCAAAATTCTAAACATCTAACGTAAACTATCATAACTATACATTTAGGTAGGTCTTAGGTAGGACCAAACTATCGAGAAAACTAAGAAAATGTGACTGTGATCTGACATGCCACAAACGTTGGCTCAGTGATATTCTTTTTTAATCTCCTCATATTGCATAGTATAGTATTTGTGCCAAACCAAACAATTACCATAAAAGAAAAGGCAACTATATAGTGGTTTTTGTTTCAGTATCTAAATTGTTTAAATTATTTTTAAACTAAAAAATTAGATATTTAAAATTTATTAAATACTAATTAGTTATTTACTTTGAAAAATTAGATATTATTTATAAAGTATCATAACAATCACCCAAAAGGAAAGTGTTACGCAAAATCATCAAGAGAGTGTTGGGTCACATAATGATTTACCAAAAATGAATAATAAATTAAAGGGAAAGTATGTGGAGCCAATGGAATATTTATACAATGTGTACAATGGAAGTTTAGAGAATATTAGAGATATAATCATTAGTGTTACCTTTCCTATCAGCTGAAACTTTTGGGATGAGTGGTATCATGCATGGTATTAGAGCGCCAAATCCGAAAGGTTAAGAGTTCGAACCTTGGTGAATCCCAAAATCATTTTAATTTTTTGAGAAGATGTTTATTATCGCTAGTACTCGGATGGTTATTCTAGATAGTATGGGAGATGTTCATTTTCTAACTCAATAACCCATTGTACATATTGTACAAATAGTTCATTGTCTCCCTAGCGTAGGGGTGGCAAGCGGGGAAGCCCGCCCCGCCCCGCCTAGTGAGGCGGTCCCAGAATCCTAGCCCGCCCCGCCTAAGAGCAGGTTGGCGGGCCGGCGGGCTAAGCCCGCCAAATATCCT
>NC_029793.2:119767444-119771993 GCF_000816755.2 Arachis ipaensis
CTAAAATAAAATAACTAACTTCAAAATGTGGAGAAATTCGGTTTGATTTTAAATTTTCAAGACACATTTCTATATATATGTTCTAAATGATTATGTGATAACATAAAGTGGGAATTTGATAGCTCAAAAAAAAAAAATACAGCATTTTATTTTTTTTTTAATAAATAAATGACATTTTGTTTTAGACTGATTTTTTTTTTTGGATATTGCATAACATTTGTGTGTTATGCATTGTTGTTGAGATCCACGTGTATTTTTTGATGATGTGGTGTTAATTTTTTTAAAAAAATAGATATATTTAAATCAGACGGTCTAATTTGATGTTGAATATAAAAAAAATTAGACCATCCAATTTTTTGACATTGAGAATTTGATTTTTGTAATACAAAAATCGCCGAGTTCGATTAATGTTGTATATTTTTTTTATATCTCAAAGTCCAACTTGAAGGGTTCGAGTTGTGGTGTTTTAAATTTTTTTAAATTGAAAAATCCAAAACGTTAGGTTTGACTAGTGTAAAAAAAGGGTAAAAATTAGAGTGCACAAATCAGATGGTTCGATTTTTGTGTGTATATATACTCCACCAACACGCGTTTACCAATTGCTCATCACTCTTCTTCGTCTCCACCATCTTTTTTCGTCTATTCTGTTGCTGTCAATGAGTAAAAGTAAGTGACAGAAAATTAAAAAAAAAGTTAAAATGGATGATTAAAGTTAGAGTAAAGTATCGTTTTTGTCCCCAACATTTGGGGTAAGTCCTATTTGTGTCCCTAACGTTTATAAAAGTGATTCAATGTTATCCTACTATCAATTATACTAACAAATCAGATTATATTTTTCAATTATTCTCATTTGGATGTATTCATTCTCAATTAGGTCTCACTTGGATGTGGTCGATTTTAATATGAGTAAAGTATTGTTTTTGTCCCCAACGTTTGGGGTAAGTCCCAAAGTTGTCCCTAACGTTTCAATCGTCCTATTTAAGTTCCTAACGTTTCAAAATTGACTCAATGTTGTCCTGTCGTTAGAGATCCGTTAACAGAATTGACGGCGGGACAAAATCGAGACGATTTTGAAACGTTAGGGACTTAAATAGAACGAAAACGTTAGGGACAAAAACGATACATAAAAATAAATTTTAATTTAATTTTATCTTTCAAAAAAAATCTTTAAGAGTAAAATTATAAAAAAATTAATTTATTTAAAATGAAAGTAATATGATTAAGTGTAATTTACTTAGATGTGATTAAAAAATAATTAAATACTATGTATAGTAAAAAATTGATATTATTGAAGGATAAAATTAAAATTTATTTCTATGTATCATTTTTCTCCCCAATGTTTTCGTCCTATTTAAGTCCTAACGTTTCAAAATCGTCTCAATTTTGTCCCGCCGTCAATTCTATTAACGGATCTCTAACGGCAGGACACCATTGAGTCAGTTTTGAAACGTTAGGGACTTAAATAGGACGATTGAAACGTTAGGGACAACTTTGAGACTTACCCCAAACGTTAGGGACAAAAACGACACTTTACTCTTTTAATATTATACCCACTATTTGTGTTTAGATTCAATTATGTCTTTAGAAAAGTGAATTATGTAAATGTTGTAGGAATTAGTTTTAACATTTGATGAGCTATTTTTTGGAGTAGATCATCGATTCTATCCCAAACATTTATATTCTAACTTCAAGAAGAGGTTTTTAAAACTCAAACTAAAGCGTTTATGATGTGTAATTGATGGCAGGATAACATTGAATCACTTTTATAAACGTTAGGGATACAAATAGGACGATTTAAATGTTAGGGATACAAATAGGATTTACCCCAAACGTTGGGGACAAAAACGATCCTTTACTCATTAAAGTTATTTTGAGAGTATATGATCATGATCAGATTTACTACAAACCCTTGAAGGAGTGAGATTTATAGGTGAAAATCCGTCCGATATTGTTGTTCTTTTTACACTATCTTTTGAAGATCCAAAAGATGTGATTTGTGAAGAGATAGATCCTCAAATATTGAAGAGGGTGTCAGGTATTTTGTATATATATCCCATATCAATATTTGGTGGGTTCGTTCAGTTTTAAACGAAGTATGTCACTAATGAAGTGAGCATGTAGGAGATGTTTTCAACACATGTCCAAACTCGGTCGCAGGTGTCATTGATCGAGCTATATGTTGAGTTCGAACAATCTCAAGACGACCGAAATATCGAATGGAAAGATTACGACAATGATAGTGAAGAGGAGTCTAAGAACAACTATGAAGTTGCTGATCCAAATGAAGACGAGAAACTTAGAGGTAGACGTGGCAGAGGTGGCAAATGCACTAGCAAACCAGCATCCGTTTGAGAAGTCATCTTTCATGCGCGTGTTGGATCTGGACACCATAAATACACCAGAATTTTCTGAACATCTAATATTTTTGCACTACAAGAAAACTTGTTACAAATTATAATATTTTTGTAACAAAAATTAGTTATTATTACCGAATAAGAATGTATTGTAACAAAAAGACAATTTGTTACAAAACGTTCTAATATTTTGTAACAACCTGATTTCTTTTGTTATAAATTATGTTAATTTTTGTAATGAACAAGTGTTTTATTGCAAAATTTTATAACAAATTAAAAGATTAAATTATTGCAAAAATTCAACATATTTTATAACAAAATATTCATTTGTTTCAAACACTCCAATTGTTTTGTAACAAAACTGGGTAATTTTACTTTGTTTCAAAAATCTAATTTTTTAAAATATTATTTTGTATTAATTAAATATCTTTTATAAAAAAATAAATGTTAAATTATTTTCTAACCTTCAACTCTCAATCTTTCATTCTCTGTCCCAGAGTTCTAAGTCTCTCACCCTATGCTAAGCTCGCATTCCCGACAATGGAGGTCATGCCCGTTCCCTTACCAATGCCGCCTTCGTCGCCTCCCCGTCAGCCTCCTTTTTACCTCGTCGCCGCTCGCACTCGCATCTACCACCGCTGACCTCTTCTGGGTCACCGTTTGTGCTTGTCTGCATCATCTTCATTTCATTCCAGCTCGTCTGCCATAGGCTCCTCTCTCGCGCAGTCACTCACACCGCAGAAAGCACAAACTCCTCTCTCATTTTCCGGTCTCGGTCTCCACTCTCTTCTCTTAGTCGCTGCCCTCTCTACCGTCGTCCATCAAAGCTTCATGTCATCCAGCAGTCATGCATGCTCCGTCGTAGTTCATTAGCCTCTAGTCATTCTCAGCAGTTTGGTGCTTCATCCTTCTCACCGCCATCATGTTCCATCTTAGTTCGGCAGCCTTCCAGTCATGCAACGTCCAGCCTTTCCGCCTCCATCCAATCTCTCCGCTTTTGTTGCTACATCTTCCAATGGAGTCTTAGAATTTTTAATTTTCTCTTAATTTTATTTTTAAATTATGTTTATTTTTCATAATTTGTTGTTATGGTTCTGATTTTTAAATTCTGTTTTATTTTTTTTCAAGTCTTAGGATTTTTTATTTTTTAAATCTGTTTTTTAAATCAATGAGTGAAGATTTGGGTGGTGTAGATATGAGGGAAGAAAAGGGAGATGATGTTGAACCAAACTCCAAAACAAGGCAAGTTTCAATTTTACCATTTTTATGATCCTTTAAAATGCAGGTTTCTAGTTATGCTTCTTCATGACTTAGGCTGGTTTTGGTGTTGCAGGAATATTGATATTGGGGTTATAAAGCACATCGGTTTGATTTTTGTTAGGATTATTTGTTTTTGTCTCTGATTTTTTAATTTTATTTTTTTTGTTCTTGCTAATTTTTAATTTGATTATTTGTTGCATGCTTAGTTTTTTATATGATTTTTTGTTTTTCTTCTATTTTTTTATTTGATATTTTTGTGGTGCTAATAATTTATTCTTGGCTCTAATTATTGATTATTGATTTTGAATCTGATTATATGATTATTAAATATGCAAAAGATGATTTAAAATAATAGGCAATGAGTTGTCCCAAGCACCCCAAGTTCCTCTAAACACTTTGCATTCATTTGTCACAACTATGTGAACTTAATTTTAGTTGTGTTATAGTTGACAAATGACAAATGTCCTAATGTCCTATTATTTAATTTGATATAATTAGTTGTGTAATGATTGAAAAATTGGTAACGAATTTGTTATTTTTTATAGAACTGTAGACGGTGGAAATATATAAGTTTTAGGAGAGATTATGCCAAAATTTTTCTAACAATGTTGAATAAAAGTGAATTATGAAAAATTATAATTAGTGTTATATGTTATTTTTTATTTTTGTTTTGGTTTTTCACATTTACAAGAGTGCCAAAATGATGACAACATGCTAATTACAAAACTCATGGATATTTTGATATATTGATGACACTAATTTATGTAGAACTTCTAACTTATGGTTGAATTTGTAGAACTAACTTTGATGTTATTTTTCTTTAAAATAATCTTAATTAAAATGAAAAATATTTGAAATATTTATGTTATTATATATTATATTAATGTTGACTTGGTCAGTAAATTAGTTAATATATTAATTAAATAAAAAAGAAT
>NC_029793.2:119772012-119790924 GCF_000816755.2 Arachis ipaensis
TTTAGAAGTATTTAATAAATTAAAAAATGACTTATGTATTTATATGAAACTTATAAATCGTGTATTTATATATATTAAAATTGTTGTGCTGATTGATTTTGTTTAGTGGTGTTATTGTATCAGAGCCCCTCTTATTATGACAGATGGTAAATTTGTTATTGTGATGGAGTTTAGTACTAGAGATGCTGTGATTATAGCGTTTAAGGATTATACCATTTGTAGAAGCGTCGATTATCGGGTGTATGAGTCAGAACTGATGTCATTCTATGCGAAATGTACACAATATGACACAGGTTGTGATTGGTTGATCAGGATTAGCATGATCCGCAAGAAGTATTGTTGAGCGATAAGGAGATACAATGGTAGCCACACTTGTACTAGAGCTACCATTTTCTAAGATCATTCCAAGCTGGATTCCAACACAACTGTAGAAGTAATAAGGTCATTGGTAGATGCTGACTCATCTATAAAGGTGAAATCTATCGTTGATGAAGTTCAGTCAAAGTTTAATTGCACCATAAGTTATCACAAAATATGGTTAGCGAAGCAAAAGGCAGCGAAATATGAGATTTTAACCAGATCATTTTGAAGCCATGTGTCACAAGGAGCCATCAATAGTCGTCCATTTTAAAATTATGGACGCATACGATGGGATGACTTAGTAACTAGTATCTAAGTATTACATCAGGTCTTTTAGAGTTATTACCCTTGTATTAAAGCATTGATAAACCCATTATTTATGATGATTTTTGGGTTGAAAAGAGTAGAATTTATCAACTTAACTTGCACTTATTCATTGTAAATGCATGATTTTTGTGAATTTTCTCCTACTTGTACTTAACTGATTGAAACATGCTTTTTATGCTTTAAAATTGTCAAATTAATTCTATTTTTTTATCCCATTCGATGCCTTGATATGTTTGTTCAAGTGGTTTAAGATTTGGAAGGTAAGGAAGACTTAGAAAAATGGAAGAAAAGCATGTAAAAGTAGAGATTTTGCAAAGAAACGCATGCACACACTTGTCCGCATGCACAGGTGAAAATTTTCGCTTGTGTGCATACGCATAAGTCTGGTCGTGTGCATCATTTAAAGTAGTACATGACTCGCGATTTGGGGGCTTTTTTGGCCAATTTCAGATCACTAGAAGCCCTATTAGAGGCCTTTTATGGAGGGGAGAGACACACACATCAATACACACTCATTTTTTTTTTGTTTTAGTTTGAGACCTTGAATTCTAGAGATAAAAACTCCAACTTTTCTCTAGAATTCAAGGGTTTCTTAGGATTTTCTTTCTAACTTTAGGTTTTAGTTTTGTTTAATTGTAGTTTTAGCCTATAATTTCTTGTTTTGCTATTATAGTTTCTTAGAGGTTCTTGTTATTTCCTCTATTATGCTATTTTAGTTTTATGAACTCTTGTTGAATTCTTACTTTCCTTTAATAAATTTAATATTTCATGTTATTCTTACTTACTTGAATTGTTATTGTCAATTTCTTACATTGGGTAGTTGTAGATTTTAATATTCTTGTAATTTATGAAGCTTTGTTTATATGCCTTCCAATTGTTTGATAAAATGATTCATTTGATTATGGAGTAGAATTCTCCTTCTTGGCTTGGGATTGTGAACATAGGTGACTTTGAGTCATTAATGTCTAAATTGATTGATAATTCAGAGATGTTAATTAATCTTAATTCTACTAACGCTAATCTTTTACTAATTCAATTAGTAAGTTGGTTAGGACATGTGGATTAGGATTAGTTAAGTCTAATTGACTTTTCTCAACTTGTAGAGGTTGACGAATTGAGTTTTCTCTTTGTAATTATTATGTTGTGGTTAGTGACAAGGATAGTGATCCTTAACCCTCAACCCTTGCTAAGATCTTCTTAGCATTTGAATTTACTTTTATTTTCTAGTTAATTATCTTAATTGTTCTTTATTTAATTTCTTCTGTCATTTAGATATTGTTTTCTCTTTAATTTCTTGTTATTTAAATTTCTGTTAATTGTGATCCAAACCTTCTTTTCTTCCATAGCCAATAATTGAGCACGCGATTGTAATTCCTAGGGAGAACGACCCAGGATTAAAACTTTCGGTATTTATTTTAAATCTGTGACATCTTTTACTAAATTTTGATGAGCGTTGAATTCTAGTTTAGAGCTACGATGAATCTTGAGCTTTAAACTTGTGAATTTGCTAAACTGGTGTTTAACGCTCGTCAAAGTTTTTGGCGCCGTTGCCAGGGAACTGTAATGTATGCTTGTTATTAGCTATTGTGAATATGTGAATAGTGTGAATAGCTTGCGTTTTGCTTGCTTTCTTATTTTTTATAGCAGTTAAGAGTTTGTATTTTACTTTTTGATATCCTAGATAGAGTGAATATTGTATATATACTTGTTTCTCAATTTTGGTTAGCTTTAATTTTATTTTAGTTCTCTCTTTTCATATGAATTCTCATCCTTGTGGCTTTGAGTGTGGTTGTAATTGTGTTGTAAGAAACGACAATTTCAATGACGGTTTGCACCAAAGAAGGAATTATCAAATGATGGAGGAGGCTTACATTCAAGAACAATCTTCATGGCATTAACCCCCTCCTCAATGCTACTATGATCACAATTCATCCTATGATGTATAGCAATCCAATGGAAATGGTAGTCCTTGCTATGATCACAAACTTTAATCACCATATTTTCATGACTTCTATCATCAACATTTTTTTCAACCACAATCCTCTCAAGTCCCATTTCACTACCAAATACCTCCATGTAACCCAAATCCATATTCACCTTAACACCACCCTTATGAGCAATCACCCTTAGAACCATAACCATTTCAGCATTATCACTCCTATAATCCTTACTAACCACCTCTCATACACTATGACCTTCTCCAAAATTATCATCCATCTCTTTTCCCACAATCCTTAATGGAAGAAGCTATCCAAGTATTGTTCTAAGAATAAAAAGATCTCAATTATATCATCCAAGGGCGACAAGATCAATTGGATTGCCTCAAGAAATTAATGGACTGGATTGCCGCAAGCATACCTACCTTCTCTTTTCTTGTACGACCATTGGACATATGTGCAAAAATAGAGTCAACCGAAGAGAGGAGTGTGGAAGAAAGCTTGGAACCTCAAGTGAAAGAAGAGGAGTTGATGATTTTATTGCAAAAAGAGGAGTGGATTGAATCAGAAGGAGTGGATGAAAAGTTAGGAAGAGTTGAGCAAGAGATGGTTTTCATCATTGAGGATAATTTTGCACCAACTAGTGATGTTAATGAGTTTGTTGAACTTTCTTTCCTTGAGCGTAAAAGCGGTATTGAGAAGGAATGTGCACAACCTCCAAGACACAACTTGAGCAATGAAGAATATGTGGAAGAAGTCGGCAACCAAGATGTGGAAGTCATCGTGCAAGAATCCAAGAGAATGACACCGTTCTGAGTACAAATTGAATAGATAAATCTTTCTTCTGAATATCATCGGCCTATATCAATATGCTCTCTTGGAAATGGATGAGCAATGGTGGAGCATTGGATGTATGTTGGCAAAAAGGTTCAAGGTTCATAAAAGCTAGCAAATCAAACCTTGGAGACAAAGGTGGTGCAAGGCACAATTCAATGGATTTCAAACGGAGATTTAGAGCTTCAGGGAGAATTTCAAATTTTTGTCACCCGAATAGAAGCATAAAGATCAACAAGAAAGCGGGTGGACATACAAAGTTTGGGACTCCAAAATACGATTCAACAATCCATAAATTGGAGGACTCTTGACCTTCTTTCAAATTCTTCAAAGCTTAGAACACATGATTTGGGATCCCGGAGATCATATCAAGTTTAAACATTGGTGGGATTAAAGGATAAGTTCGAGCCCAAGCCTCTATAACAAGAGTTTTATCCATGTCCAACTTAAGGACTCTAAACAAAAGTGTTAGGTAGAAGACACTCCACTATGGTAAAATTCTTCTAAACTTTATTTATTTTTAGCAATGTTTGTGATTCTTACCCTTCTTGGTTAGTTTACTTGATAGTTGTTAGTGTTAATTTTGTGTTTATATTGTAGAAATAGATTTTGGAGGTTAAAAATCATGTTAGATGTCATATTTGGTGACTTTAGAGTCCCAAAATGCTAAAAAACAGGGTTTTTATGCGTGTGCACTGAGCTGTGTGTGCGAACAACTTTTTCTAACGCCTCTGATTTATGCGTGTGCACCCAGCTCTAAAATAAAAAAATTTGCTGCTTGTGCAGCGCTTCATGCGCGCGCACCACAAGCACTGATCCCCCTAATTAATGTGTGTGCACTGCTTCGTGCGTGCGCATGATACCCTTTTTGGGCAAGGGTTCAAAAGAAAGCCTAATTCTCCTATCTCTCACTTGACTATCTCATCACGCAGAAACCTTCTTCTTCCTCACTCCCCTCTGTTCGTCCTCCATACTCTTCCAACCCTCGCCATCTCCATCGAACCTCTGTCCTCTGCCACTCACGCCCCACTGTCGGCTACCTCCTCCTCCTCCTCCTCCTCATAGCACAGTAGCACTCTCCCTCTTCTTTCCTTGCCATTTCGCACTTTCTTTTCTCCCTTCTCGGAACCATCGCACCACAGAGCCACCACCAGCGAGCTATCCAACTATCGTTGCCCCCACCATGATCGTGTTATTGCTGTCCTGCTTCGCTGCAAGTCCAACCTTTAGGGCATCAGAATAGGGATTTTGTGTTGAATTTTGTGTTGAATATACTGAATTTGTGTGAATTAATGTTAAAGCTACTTGTCTTGTTGACAAGTTGCTGAAAATTTGGTTGTATGTCATTGACTTGAATTTGGATTGTCAATTGCTACTTGGTTGCATTAATTTTGCTTGTTTGATATTTGTGCATACCAAGTGTTTGTTTATATAACTCTATGTCTATTGTCCATTTTAAATTGCATGTTGTAGCTAACATGTGATTTAGGATGTTTAATTTTTCTTGGCATGGATAATTAAGTCTCATAGTGATAAAAGATTGTAATATGCTAAATATTATTTGCTAATTGAGTTTTGAGTATGTATATTGTGTGTAAATTCCAAGTTGATTTCTTTGAAAAATTGAATTTCAATAAGAACACAACACACTTTAAAACTCCTTTTTTGCACAATCCATCACAACTTCATCAATTCTTTTAGCGCCCAAGTGTTCTTGAGCTCTTTTGACTTATTTGTTTGCTTTAACTTTCAAGTTCTTTTTAAAACATCTTAGACGTACTAACTTGAGGAAATTGAATACTTGATTGATTGTTTGTGACATAATACTTTTAAACGACTAATTTGTCTGTTCTAAACCACGCGCACACTTAGAATACACACATTAGTTTCTTTCATATCACAACATTATACAATTCACCTCACTTTAATGTATTATACCTTCACTTTTCTTTTCATCAATTTTTATTTTAAGTGTTGTTTTGTTTAATTGCAGTGTTTTTTACACTGAGTATTTGATTTGAAATTAATTGGCCATCTTATAGTTTAAATTGTTATAATCTAAGACACTTGTAATTTGAAGATAATTGAGGAGCGAATTTGTTATTTGATTATGCTTATATCTTCAATTATGATATCTTTGTGTTAGAATTTAGTCATCATGCCTGCTTCAGTTGTGTTTATGTTTTAAGATATTCTCTCTTTTACATTTTTCAAGATGAGTCATTATAAACAATAAGGAAAGAATAAGAGAGCCAATCAATGGAATTAGGATGCGCACTAGTCATAATAGCCCCACCAGTTGAAGGTGGAGATTTGTAAAGTCTCCGTGACCCCTCTCTGATTATAGCGAGCGCACAGTCGACCATGCGAATTTCAAGTGTGGGGAGACTTAGAGCGGTATTTAGTTGTAAAGATTTCTTTTTCTAAACACTATTTATTTTTGATATTATGCTTCTTATATTTTTTTATTGTTATTTGACTATCTTGAATTTGCTTTAGTTGTATTTTTTCATTTTGGTGTGTATATAACTTAGAATTTCTTTTATTTTATTTTAGTTTACTTTTAATTTATCTAGGTTTGTATATATTTTTTTTCCTTTCTTTTAATTTTTAGTTGTTGGATGAATGCACAGAATAGAACTAACTTTGGTTTTTTTTCTCCTTTATACATGTGATGAATTGGAATAGTAGAAAATAAGAAAAAGAATTTAAAGTTTTATTTTTCATCCAATCACCTCTTTGAATAAAAAAATAAGTTTTAGGCTACTTGGTTAAAATAATAAGTTCTCAAAAAAAATGATTTTAGTACATCCCATCAATTTGAGTTAGAGCTTTTTATTGAACTTGCTTGAGTAAAAAAGTACAGAATATAAACTGTAGTTTGAACACAATATAGTGAGACTTGAGTCTTGAATGAGTGGTTGCATATTTTTAACCACTAATTCATTTTTATGTGTTATGTTATTCTTTCTTTTTAATTTCAATCTTTGACTTGTTTGATTCTTGAAATCCAATAGTTCTTGTATGTATGCATTTGAATAATTGAGGCCGTCATTTTATACTAACCCACTTATTCAAATGACCTTACCCTTTAATCTACTATTGTTAACTAATTTGAGCTTTATTAATCTATTTGTTCTTAATTTTAGTACAATATTTTCTTAAGTAAAAAACTACGAATGTCCCAATTTAATTTTTCATTAGTTTAGACTAATGAATGTTGCATAATGTAAGTGTGGGAGGAAAAAAAATGGGTAAAAAAAAGGGGGTGTTTTGATTGAAAACGTGGAAAATTGAAAAATACATATATGCATTACATGGTTATAAGCATGTGCATTTACTCATAAAAAAATTGTAATATATATATATATATGAAAGTAATAAATGTTGTTCCAAATGACATTTTTAGAAATAAATGCATATGTGATGTGAATTGAAAAAAAATCTATTGTGTGTGTAAAAAGTGAGTCATAGGTAGCTAGATTCATGAAATAGGATCAAGTAGGTTGTTGTAGGTTAGGTGGAGGTTTAAGTTAATCAATGGTTTAAATTTGTTGTCCACTTGATCATATACATCCTCATCTTTACCCTAGCCTCATTACAATCCTTTAAAATTCTCATGATATTTGTATGCATGCATTGAATATTTGTGAATTGTTAGAACAAGAACAAGTCTTAGAAAGCAATGTTAGGAGAGAATTGAGTGGATCAACCCTATACAATAGAGCGATGAGAGAGTAAATGTAAGACCCTGCAGTTTTTAAAATTAAATAGTAAGTTATTTATAATTTATTATATTTGTTGATAATTTTATTTAAAGAGAATTAACTTTTGCGTGGTCTAGAAATTTGCGGATAAATCCTCGTTGTAAGTATAGTTTCTAAACCTTCAAAAGTCCTTTCATACAAACGTTTTGGTTATCACAAGTAACAAACCCCTAAATAAATTGATAACC
Organism: Arachis ipaensis; assembly: GCF_000816755.2. Lineage (NCBI taxonomy): Eukaryota > Viridiplantae > Streptophyta > Magnoliopsida > Fabales > Fabaceae > Arachis > Arachis ipaensis. The sequence goes on from NC_029793.2 coordinate 119,779,426, forward strand.
GAAGTATTCAAACCTCGGGTCGTCTTCTCAAGGAACTGCAGGGAAGCATGTTCTTATTATTGGTTATGGAGATTGTAAATTGGGGTTTTGAGAGTGAGGAGCAAATGGTTTAATTAGCAATTAAAGTAAATGAAGAACATGTAAATTAAATGGCAAGTAAAATAAATAAATCACTGTAAATAAACTTTTGGCAAGGTATGAGAAATTAGAGGTCCTATCCTAGCTATCCTTATCAATGATGATGAGAATTGAATCTTAATTCCACTTTGTTAACCCTTACTAAGATAAAGGAAGGTCAAGGGATTAATTGGTTTGATCTTCGAATCCTATTTATTTCCTAGGAAAAGATTGGGATTATTGAAGTTCAATTTAATTAACAAAGATAACAATTATCAATCATGTTTGAGCTTGATAACTCCTGAGTTACTGATTTCTTAACCAAGACCAAAAGGGAGGAAAGTAAATCTACTGGAATAAAAATATCTTCAGATGGGAATAACAATAATGTAAATAAAAGAAAGCAATATTAAATTGAAATACCTCAAATAACATTAATTAAGAAAATCATAACATGAATGTAGCATAAGCCAAATAGGCAACATAACTAATATAAGCATTAAAGTATTTGAAAGTAAGAGATAAATATAAGGTAAAAGAACATTGAACCTGGGATTGAGAGTCACTCCTAAAACTAAGAGAAATCCTAAATCCTAATCCTAAGAGAGAGAGAGGAGAGAATCTCCCTCTCAAAACTAAATCTAAATCATGAAAACTAACTAAAGTGGAGACTCTCCTTGAATGGATGCATTTCCTCACTTCATAACCTCTGATCTATGCCTTCTGGACTTGGATTTGGGCCAAAAAGGGCTTCAGAATTCGCTATGAGCGTTTTCTGCAATTTCTGGTGCGTGGCCTCTGTCACGCGTCCGCGTGGGTCACGCGGTCGCGTCATTCGGAGTTTTCCTTGTCACGCGGTCGCGTCAGTCGTTCGACCGCGTCATATGTGTTTCGCTCGAGGCGCGCGGTAGCGTCAGTCATGCGTTCGCATCGCGCTCTCTTCGCACTAGCATGCGGCCGCGTCGTCCATGCGATCGCGTGGCTGCCAGTTTCTTCACAAACTCCGTTTTATGCTTTCCTTCTCAATTTGAGCACAATATATATCATAAAATATGGGTTTATCAACCTCCCCACACTTAAACAATAGCATGTCCTCATGCTAAGTCCAAGAGTAATGTTAGGTTAAAGTGGTGGAATGCCATGCAATGCAATCTAATCTAAATGCAACTACCTAGATGCATCATGCAATTCTAAATTTTTTTTTTACTTGTATATAAAGCTTGCATGTAGTTGAATTAATTCACATTCTCAAGGAGTCATATATATATAGCCAAACCTTAGATAATGATAAAGCGCCTTTACAATTGAGATGGGAGAGAAAAAAATTTTTATAAACTTGCAAGACAATTAATAATTCAAGCAGAGATATATGTTAATGAGCTATTGAACCCTCACTGGATTTTGTGTTTACTCTCTAGTCACTCAGTGTTTATTGGGTTAACCACTCTATTCTTCTTTTTTATTCTTACTTTCTATAACTTTGTTCTTCATCTAACCAATCAACAATCATAGAATATAGACATACCAAAAATCATGAGGTCTTTGGTTAAGGTTGTAATGGGGCCAAGGTAGAGGTAAGGGTATATGTATAGGGCTAAGTGAGCTAATAAGTGAATCCTTAATTAGTCTAAGATCTCACCTAACATACATACTTTGTAAAGCAAAGCTTCTTTACCTATTTTCTTATATTTTCCCACTTTTGATGTTACATGCTCATGTTTCAATATTTATTATTATTATTTTTTATCCCATGTGCATTGCTTTATTTCACATTTGGGGAATTCTTTTTGTGTCTCCTTTATTTAACTACTGAAAAATGACACACTTTTTTTAATGCACATGGTAATTCAATTATTTTGATTTCACATGAGCATGCTTCCCAAAACTTTTATTTTGAATTATTTTATTCTTTTCAACTTTTCTACCCTTTTGTTTTTATCATCCATGTTCCCAATAGGTTTCCCACATGTAAACCCTACACAATTTCTATCTTAAACTAACCAAGGATTCAACTTGGGATTTTTATTTTGTTTTTCTGCTTAACGCTAGTAATGTGGTTTATAGAATAAAAGGGGATTTAAAGGCTCAAGGGGGCTAACAAGGGTGATGTAAAAGGTAGGCTATTTTGGGATAAGTGAGCTAAAATCAAATAATGGCCTCAATCACTCTCTTGGTATGTATTTCTATTCTATAATCGGACATATAGATTAAAACAAAGTAAGGAACACCAGAATACAAAAGAAGGGTGGAACACACAGGAATAAAATTTATGGTTTGAATGTAACCATACAATTAAGCTCAAAACTCACAGGCTGTGTGTTCTCTAGCTCAAAAATCATTTATCAGTTATGTATGTCATGCAGGTTTAGTTAAAAATTCCCATTATTCTCAATGTAAAATTTATATTGAATGGCTTTAAAGTTCTAGTGTTTCTCCTTGATGAAATGTTGTTAACTAACTAACATGTAATGCTATATACGCAAGGTGGGTGGATTGTTTCTATTATGTTCAAGTCCCTAGTTTACTTTCCTTTTTATATTTTTCAATTTAAACTAAGCTATCTTATGCTAAAAAGGATAAACTATACTAATTAATCCACAATTTCTATAACTAATAAGTTAGAATTGCTACTAAGACTAAATGGCTAAAATATGAACTAAAGTGCAACATAGAATAAATACATAAAAATAGTAATATATATAAGTACTGAGAAAATAAAAATAAAAAAAATATAGAAAAGTAGCAGAATAAATAAAAAGAGTATGTAGTGGTTCACCAAAAAAACACCAGAGATGGCGACCTTCCCACACTTAAAATGTAGCATCGTCCCTGATGCTAACTCAAGGAAGGTGTGAAGGGGTGTCATCACTGGAAGGGTGGGTAGCTGGAGTCTATGTGGTGGTGGTCTGAGGATCTGCCTGCTGTAGAGGAGGTGCTAACTGGATAGGGATCTCGGGGTCTACAGCCTGAATCTGAGGCGGAGCCTCCTGATGTGATGTGGCCTGCTCTGTGCCTGCCTGCGCAGCCTCGCTCTGGGGATGGGTCTCTGCCTCGTGATCATCCGCCTCCTCCTCAGATGCCTCGGATGGTGTGTCAGGCTCGGAGGGGATGTCGCCAGATTGTATCATCAGCTTCAGGTGCTCATAGCGTCGCAATGGTCAAGTTGTCGAAACAGGCGGTGCACTAGATGATAGATGGGCTCTGGGGCAGGTGGAGGTGCAGTGGTGGTGGCAGGGGTAGCTGTAGAAGAAGAGGGGCCGGCAGATGGTATGGCTGTGTCAGCAGTAGCAATGAGGAAAGGAGGTCTGTAGCCCAAAGCCAGAAAGTTCCTACTCTGAGGGATAATCTTCTTGCATTCTGTAGCAGGTGGCTTCTCATCAGCATCCTCCCAAGGCACGTCAGCTCGACGGCCTAGCTGTGTAACCAGATAAGGAAAGGGAAGAGTGCCTCGGACGTGGACCCTGACCATGTGGTACCGAATAAAGCGTGGCAGGTACAGGTCCTTACCCTCCATCACACACCAAAGGAGGGTGATCATGGCGGCTGGTATCTCAGTCTCGTGAGTACTCGGCATAATGAAGTTGCTAAGTATCTGATGCCATAGCCGAGCCTCATCATTCAGGTAAATCCGCTTGATTTCCTTTGGCATGGTGGTGTTCTGACCCATAATCCAAGGAACGGTCGGGTCAAGGGCTATCCTAGCCTTGACTGCATCCCAATCAAACTTCATGAAATGCATATCTTCCTCAGCTTTCTGATAACCATCTAGCTGATCAGTTTTAGGCAGAAGCTTCAGAACATCTTCAATGGCCTCTTCAATGACCAGAATTTGCTTCCCTCTAAGGTTCACTGCATCTAGGGAGGTCTTAAAGTAACTGCAGTAGAATTCCCTAACCCAAGATGCATTGACCTCAGTCAGGTTTCTCTCCAGGAAGAACCAGCCTCTTTGTTTGATCTGGTCAAAGGTGTATTGCTGGAGTTCTTCTGGGATCTTCAAAGTTCTCTCCAGGTATAGGTTCCTGGAGTTTGCAAACACCGGATACTTCAGCTCACAGTATCGGTTTGCAAATTTCACTGGATCAATAGCAGGGATTAGCTGGTCAGCCTTCTCCTGCGGGGTAAAATTTTTCTCCCGCAAGGAGTCATCGTGCATAATATCCATAATGGACATGGAGGATTATCCTCTTTTCCATTTGCCAGTAGTAGCCTTTCTTTTTCCTTTTCTCTGGCTGGCATACATCCTGAAAAACAGAAAACCAGGATATAGTGAAAACAGGAAAACAAATAGGCAATTAATCAAAAGAAACACAAAGTGGCAAAGGAGCAAAAGGATAAGAAAAATGAGTTAATTAAATGTGCATTAAGGATTGTATAGGAGTTAAAAGTCCGAAAAGGAGAATTCACAATCCAAAATGGAATTGAATTCATGTTAAATAGAAAAATTAACATCATGCCATGGTTAGAATGTTAAAAGAAAGTGAAAGAAAATCAGAAGAGAAGTTTTGAAAGGTTAGGTTGGTTAGAGTTGAAAAAGAGTTTAGGAAGTTAACATTAGTGAGTTAGTAAAAAGTGGGTTAAAGTAAGTGGCATAATGAAAATATTCCAAAACAAGTATTAACAGTTAGAAGCTATAAGTAACTCATATCCAAATAAGGAAAACAGGTTGATGATGATTCAAATAGATATAGAAATAGCAAAAATTAGAATCAAACATCAAAAATGCAAATTATGAACCAGGAAATCAAAAAGAATAAGAAAGCTTGCCCTGACATTCATGAATTGTTTTGGTTAAATCTAAGGAAAGCACAGTTGAAAATGCCAAAATCAAGACATGAATTGAAACATTTTACAAAGATTTGGGTAGCATTCTGGCTAAAATTGGATTGTCCCGAAAAATAAATAGCAACAGAATAGTTCATATGAATAAAAAATAAAGCTGCAATTACATATAAGTAATAAGAAGCCTGAAAAATTAGAGTAAAGAGCAGCATGAAACAAGAAATTACAGCATATGAACAAAACTAACATCACAGCAACAACAGAATTACGAAAATAATGAAACAAGAAACACAAACAGCGCAATTAAACAGACCTAAATCCACTAACCACATCCTAGGCTACCTAACAACCTAGAATCCACTACAACATGCATATCTAACTAGCCTAATGACGAACATAAACAGAAAAATATGAATTAACTACGAAGAATAGAAGGGTGGCGTTCGTCAGAACCTGGTAGGCGTAAGAAAGAGAGTGGGGCAGAGAGGTGGTTGGGGATGACGGCGGTGGCGTCCGGCGCGGTCATGATGGTGGTTCGATGGTGGTGGCTGGGTGGTGGTGGTGTGATTGGAGAAGAAGAGTGGGAAGAGAGGGGTTTGGGGGAGGGGGGCGACTGGTAGGGTTCGCGTGACTGGGGGGTTATAAATTTGAATCCACATGATCGCGTGGGGCACGTGGTCGCGTGGTTGGGCTGAAATGGTGGTTGACGCGATCGCGTGGGGCACGCGATCGCATGGAATGGGAAAAGAGTGAATGACGCGATCGCATGAGGCATGCGATCGCGTCGCTGGAAATTGTGCTAAACGCACGATTCCAGCGTCGTTTCAGCGCAACTCTCTGTCTCATTTTGGGGTGTTGTGTGTAAGACCCGGTTAATTAACGGCTAATTAACCCATAAAATGAGAATTTATTCTAGAAAGCCAAAAATGTTATTTTTATGGTTAAATGTGATAGAGGAGATTGAGACAAGAATTTCGGTACCAATTTTATAGAAAACGGACCAAGATTGGACCGAACGGGCCAAACCGGGCCAACCGGACCCAAAGTGGGCCCTTGGCCCAACTAAACTAAACCAAAACCCTAGTTTTCAGCACTCTCTCTCCTCACAACACACTCAAACACGCTGAAAACTAATATGGAGGGGGGAAGAACCCTCTCTCAAGTTCTCTCCCTTGGTTGATCTTCAAACCACCATAACTTTTGATCTAGAGCTCCGATTGCCGCTCTGTTTGTGGCCACGCGTTCACCGCGGAGAGCTCTAAAAAACCCATACAATCAATCTTGAGATAAGCCACGTTTTGCTCTTCGAAATTCCAGCCCTTGTTTTCGAGTTTCATGGGTGAAATGTTGAGATTTTGGATTCTTTGATGTTATAGGACCCAACTCTCTTGAAGGAGAAGATTAATCTTGTCTCCTTAGACCTTGGGTGTGGTAAGATTCTCAACCCTAGTGTGATTTGTTGTTCTACGATGTTTGGGTATTGAGATGTTGTGTATGGGTATGATGATTGTGGCTTAGGTTGTGTATATGTGAATATTGAAACTTGATTGGTGATTTTGGAAAGTTTGGAAAAGGGTTTTGTGTGATAAAATCTGTCCTTGGAGGTGTTGATACCTTGAGAGCTTGTGGACAAGTGGTTTGGAAGTGCTCCGGTTGAGCTTGGGAAATCGGCTAAGGTATGGTTTCGGTTTCCCGTATCTAATATGTAATGTGGTAGGAAATACTTAGGCTAGAGGCCCTAAGATAGGCATTGAATTGTTGGTGTTGTTGAATGGTTGAGATATATGATGTGTTCATATATGTGATTATGAATATTGATGCCTTGATTGTGTGATATATGAGAAATGCATGTTGTGATATATGCTTGATGGATGATTAAGGTTGAATTGGTGGGTGGTACCATGTTGATGGTGAGTATGATGTTGATTATGTATAATGATTGTGGATTGGAAATGGTATTATTGGAAATTGGGATGAGGGAGGATGTATGACATGATATTTTGTTTGTCCTTTAGCCATTGATTGAGAAGTGTTAAAATGGTTAGATGGTGATTTTGGGAATTTTGGGTAAAGGGTCAATGTGTGAGTTGAGGATGGCTTGTTGTTGATTTTGATACATTTTGAATGATTTCAAAGAGAAGGGTTGAAATTGGCATGTTTTGATTGATTTTGAAAAGAGTTGAAAGTGGCTTGTTTTGAAAATGACACTTTGTGGTTTTGTATGAAAATATGGTTTTTGGGCATACTTTGACGGGACATAACTTGGACTACGGATCTCTAATTTGTGCCAAATCTGTTTAGAAATGAAATTGGATCCGGGATGTCCATGCTATTCGAAGAACGGGTGAAAAACGATTTAAAATGAGGAAGTTATGTCTGCCGGAAGATTGGGGGTTGAATCTGTGAATTTTGCAGCTTTTAACTTAGAAAAATTTTAGCATAATCACCCCCTGCGCGTAGGCGCACTTGGCGCGTACGCGCTGTTCTTCGAGAAAGCACCATCCACGCGTGTGCGTGGTGTGCGCGAGCGCGTCGATGCGCTGCATCGAATGCCCAGCCATTTTTCCGAGAGTTGTGCCAGTTTTGTGCCTGGGGCGCAAGAGCACCCACGCGTACGCGTGGCTGACGCGTGCGCGTCGTTTGGCTATTTTTCAACCCGCGCGTCCGCGCGTAGGACGCTTGCGCGTCGATGAGTTTTGTGGCCATCCGCGCGTGCGCGTGGAGTGCGCGTACGCGTGGCCCTGTTTTCATCCCAAAGTTGATTTTTGAGTTTTAAAAGCCAAATTTCATACTTCTAAGCCTCCGATCTCACCACTTATGTCTTAAATCATTATGATATGCCTAGCATGAGAAAAAGGGCTAGTGAATGTGGTAACTTGCGAGTGAAGCAAGGGGAAAAATGAATGATCATTGAGGATCAAAGATGATTATGTGAGATGCGGAGAATGGCGGTGGAAGTGCTTGTTATGCCATGGGCCGAAGGGCCATAATTATTAATGAATTGGCTGGTTATGGATTTAACCGTGAGCCGGATGGCTGGATTATGCCGTGTGACAGTGGAGCCATGTTTATGGCTAAGTATAAATGCATATATGCTGTTGAATGAATTGTGAATGTTTGCACTTCCACCATCGGAGATGAGGGTTTCCCTGGGTAGTAGCAGTGGCTAGCCACCACGTGCTCTAGGTTGAGACTCGAAGCTCTGTTAACCCTATGTCGTAAGTGTGGCCGGGCACTGTGAAAGGCCCGGATGAGCTCGCCCCCGTAAATATTCACCAGTGAGAGTGATGGATATGGATCATGATTATGATCAAGTTTATGATGAGTATAACTCGAGTTGGGGATAGTTTTCAGATGCAGGACGCGAGGCTTCTCGTTGAGGCATGCTGGAGACTTCTGGATTAGCGAAGATCCTTTGTTCTCGGGACTCTGTTTTGGGTTATATATCTTGTTTAGATACTTTTATCTCCATTAAATAATACAAACTGTGATGACTCCTTCTAGAGGGGATTTTGGAGAATAGATTTCTGTATTTGTGTCCCTTTGGGTTTTCTTTGGGGTTTTCCTTATTTTATCATATGTATATATTACTATGCTCGGACCGGTTATCTTCGCAGCCAGATTTTGAGTCTTGATATTCCTGTTTTTGACACTCCTTTTTATATATAATCTTGCTCTAGCTTATCCTTTGCTCGTTACGTTATCGATCGGAGTATTGCGCGTTCGAGTTACGGTTTTTGTTTACCCCTTTTTCTACAAACGCTCCTAGTTATAATCAATCATTCATACTACTATACGTACTAAATTTTTGTTTTAGAGGTCGTAATACCTTGCCATCTCTGAATTATGACTTAAGCATAAGACTCTGTATGCTAGGGTGTTACATTATGGTATCAGAGCAGTTCGTTCCTGTTGAGCCTGAGGAATGGACTGACTATGCTTCTGTGCATTCTCTGTATGTGTGTTATGTGCTGTTAGTATATCTGCTTGATATAATTGGCATAAACGTTCATGAGCATGCATTTGGGACTTTGAAGCACTAAACTTTAGATATTGAGACTGATCAACTAAATATCGATTGTTTGGTGTATATAGGAACCAGATGGCGCCTCGTGGACGCGGTAGAGGCCGTTGGAGAGGACATACGAATGCTCGTGCGCCGGAGATTAACCCTAATGACCCGGTGAACTTTATGACTGCGTTGGAGAACATGGCTGCTGCTATGCAAGCCACTGCTGAGGCTCTTGGCCAACAGATGAACAACCATGGTAATGACGGAGGTGGAGTTCAGGGCCCGATGACACTGGCAAACTTTTTGAAGGTTAATCCACCAAAGTTCAAGGGAACTACTAGCCTGACTGAAGCCGATACGTGGTTTCAGGCTATGGAACGAGCACTGCAAGCGCAGGTGGTACCTGAAGGGCGGCGTGTGGAGTTCGCTACCTATTTGCTCACTGGTGAAGCGTCGCATTGGTGGTAGGGTATCCGACGCCTCCTGCAGCAGGGTGATGATTATATCACCTGGGATGTCTTCCAAGAGGAGTTCTATAAGAAGTACTTTCCGACTTCTGCTAGGACGGCCAAGGAGCTTGAATTGTTGCAGCTGAAGCAGGGTACTATGTCCGTATCTGAGTATACTGACAAGTTTGAGGAGCTGTTCAGATTCTCTCGTATGTTGATCAAGCTTGTACTAGGTGTGGAAGTCACCATCCGGGTGTACCATGCAAGGCCGGATGGGGTTTGTGCTACAATTGTGGACAGGCGGGGCATAAAGCCGCAAGTTGTCCGGAGCGGCAGAAGCAAGGTGCTGGGAAAGCACAACAAACTGGTCGGGTGTTCACCCCCTCAGCTGTGGGTGCAGAGGGATCCGAGACACTCATTCGAGGTAACTGTGAAATGGCTGGTCAAACTTTAAATGCTTTATTTGATTCGGGAGCATAGCATTCATTCATTGCATTCGAGAAAGTAACCTTAGGTTATGACCTAAAAGTGTACAATGCTACCCATGAGGCCATGGTAACTAGGCTAGGATGCCCGAAAGTTTCGTTTAGGTTCAAGCAGCGTGATTTTGTCCATAATTTAATCTGCTTACCGATGATCGGTCTTGATCTTATCTTGGGATTGGACTGGTTATCTGAGAACCATGTCCTGCTTGATTGTTCTACAAAGTCGGTGTACTTTATGTCGGAAGATACAGAAGGGCCGGTCGTGGTGAATAATTATTACTTGAATTCGATGATGGTGAACTGTTCTGGAATCGAATTTCAGGGAATCCTGTTGTTAACCGCTGGTGTTTTGGGTGATGATCAAAGGTTGGATCAGATTCCGGTAGTGTGTGAGTTTCCGGAAGTGTTTCCCGATGATATTGAGGAATTTCCACCTAACCGAGAGGTCGAGTTTGCTATTGAATTGGTGCCTGGGGCGGGACCAATCTCAAGTGCTCCTTATAGAATGCCACCGTTAGAGATGGCCGAGCTAAAGTCTCAGTTAGAGGAATTGTTGGGTAAGAATTTTATCCGACCAAGTGTTTCCCCGTAGGGTGCTCTAGTGTTACTGGTGAAGAAGAAAGATGGAAGTATGCGGCTCTGTGTGGATTACCGGCAACTGAACAAGGTCACCATAAAGAATAAGTACCCATTGCCGAGAATTGATGATCTCATGGATCAGTTACAAGGAGCTGGGGTTTTCTCTAAGATCGATTTGCGATCCGGTTATCACCAGATAAGGGTGAGGGGTGAGGATATCCCTAAGACCGCTTTCAGGACTCGTTATGGTCATTACGAGTATACTGTAATGTCTTTTGGATTGACGAACGCTCCTGCAGTGTTTATGGATTACATGAATAGAGTATTCCGTCCGTTTCTAGATAAATTCGTTGTTGTCTTCATTGACGACATACTGATTTACTCCAAAACTGAAGAAGAGCATGCGGAACACTTGCGGACCGTGTTGCAGATTTTAAATGAGAAGAAACTCTATGCGAAACTGTCTAAGTGTGAGTTTTGGAAGAGTGAGGTAAAGTTTTTGGGTCACGTGGTGAGTAAGAAGGGAATAGCCGTAGATCCATCCAAGGTGGAAGCTGTGATGGATTGGAGGCAACCAACCACAGTAACTGAGATAAGGAGTTTTTTGGGTTTAGCTGGCTATTACCGAAGGTTCATCAAAGGCTTTTCACAATTAGCTTTTCCGTTGACAAAGTTAACTCGCAAAGACACTCCGTTTGTTTGGAATCCTGAGTGCGAGGAGAGCTTTCAGACATTGAAGGAAAAGTTGACCACTGCACCTGTGTTAGTGTTACTTGAGCCGAACGAGCCTTTTGAGGTGTACTGTGATGCATCGTTAAAGGGTCTAGGGTGCGTGCTGATGCAGCATCATAATGTGGTGGCGTATGCCTCACGACAGTTGAGACCTCATGAAGTTAGTTACCCTACGCACGATCTGGAACTCGCTGCGGTCGTGTTTGCCTTGAAGGTGTGGAGGCATTATCTCTATGGGGTTAAGTTCCAAATCTTCTCCGATCACAAGAGCTTGAAATACCTCTTTGATCAGAAAGAGCTTAATATGAGGCAGAGAAGGTGGATGGAATTATTGAAGGACTATGAA
>NC_029793.2:119791020-119800225 GCF_000816755.2 Arachis ipaensis
CCGAGAGGACGATCCAAACCCTAGAGGATATGTTGAGAGCTTGTGTTTTGGATCAACCGGCAAGTTGGGATCGGTATATGCTGTTAGTGGAGTTTGCATACAATAACAGTTACCATGTGAGCATCGAAATGGCTCCGTATGAGGCATTGTATGGGAGGAAATGTCAATCTCCGCTATGTTGGTATGAAGCTGGAGAGAAAGGCTTGTTGGGGCCGGAAATGATAGCTGAGACCACTGAACAAGTCAAGAAAATCCGAGATAGGATGCTTACGGCGCAGAGTCGCCAAAAGAGTTACGCCGATCAGAGGCGGAAGCCCTTGGAATTTGAGGAAGGAGATCATGTTTTCCTGAAGGTTACTCCGACCACAGGAGTAGGTAGAGCGATTAAAGCAAAGAAGTTGAATCCTCGATACATTGGTCCATTTCAGATCCTGGAGAGGATTGGGCCGGTGGCGTATCGGGTGGCTCTACCACCTCATCTTTCGAACCTGCATGATGTGTTTCACGTGTCGCAGCTTCAGAAGTACACTCCTGATGCTAGCCATGTGTTAGAACCTGAATCGGTTCAGTTGAGAGAAGATTTGACGCTTCCAGTGGCTCCAGTTAGAATTGATGATACTAGTATCAAACGATTGCGTGGAAAAGAGGTTTCATTAGTCAAAGTGGCTTGGAGTCGAGGCGGTGTTGAGGAACACACTTGGGAACTTGAGTCGGAGATGCGAACGGATTATCCGCATTTATTCTCAGGTAATTGAATTTGAATTTTGTGGGCCAAATTCCCAATTAGGTGGGTAGAATGTAAGACCCGGTTAATTAACGGCTAATTAACCCATAAAATGAGAATTTATTCTAGAAAGCCAAAAATGTTATTTTTATGGCTAAATGTGATAGAGGAGATTGAGACGAGAATTTTGGTACCAATTTTATAGAAAACGGACCAAGATTGGACCGAACGGGCCAAACCGGGCCAACCGAACCCAAAGTAGGCCCTTGGCCCAACTAAACTAAACTAAAACCCTAGTTTTCAGCACTCTCTCTCCTCACAACACACTCAAACACGCTGAAAACTAATATGGAGGGGGGAAGAACACTCTCTCAAGTTCTCTCCCTTGGTTGATCTTCAAACCACCATAACTTTTGATCTAGAGCTCCGATTGCCGCTTCGTTTGTGGCCACACGTTCACCGCGGAGAGCTCTACAAAACCCATACAATCAATCTTGAGGTAAGCCACGTTTTGCTCTTCGAAATTCCAGCCCTTGTTTTCGAGTTTCATGGGTGAAATGTTGAGATTTTGGGTTCTTTGATGTTATAGGACCCAACTCTCTTGAAGGAGAAGGTTAATCTTGTCTCCTTAGACCTTGGGTGTGGTAAGATTCTCAACCCTAGTGTGATTTGTTGTTCTACGATGTTTGGGTATTGAGATGTTGTGTATGGGTATGATGATTGTGGCTTAGGTTGTGTATATGTGAATATTGGAACTTGATTGGTGATTTTGGAAAGCTTAGAAGAGGGTTTTGTGTGATAAAATCTGTCCTTGGAGGTGTTGATACCTTGAGAGCTTGTGGACAAGTGGTTTGGAAGTGCTCCGGTTGAGCTTGGGAAATCGGCTAAGGTATGGTTTCGGTTTTCCGTATCTAATATGTAATGTGGTAGGAAATACTTAGGCTAGAGGCCCTAAGATAGGCATTGAATTGTTGGTGTTGTTGAATGGTTGAGATATATGATGTGTTCATATATGTGATTATGAATATTGATGCCTTGATTGTGTGATATACGAGAAATGCATGTTGTGATATATGCTTGATGGATGATTAAGGTTGAATTGGTGGGTGTTACCATGTTGATGGTGAGTATGATGTTGATTATGTATAATGATTGTGGATTGGAAATGGTATTATTGAAAATTGGGATGAGGGAGGATGTATGATATGATATTGTGTTTGTCCTTTAGCCATTGATTGAGAAGTGTTAAAATGGTTAGATGGTAATTTTGGGAATTTTGGGTAAAGGGTCAATGTGTGAGTTGAGGATGGTTTGTTGTTGATTTTGGTACATTTTGAATGATTTCAAAGAGAAGGGTTAAATTGGCATGTTTTGATTGATTTTGAAAAGAGTTGAAAATGGCTTGTTTTGAAAATGGCACTTTGTGGTTTTGTATGAAAACATGGTTTTTTGGCATACTTTGACGGGATATAACTTGGACTATGAATCTCTGATTTGTGCCAAATCTATTTAGAAATGAAATTAGATCCGGGATGTCCATGTCGTTCGAAGAACGGGTGAAAAACGATTTAAAATGAGGAAGTTATGTCCGCCGGAAGATTGGGGGTTGAATCTGTGAATTCTGCAGCTTTTAACTTAGAAAAATTTTAGCAGAACCACCCCCCGCGCGTAGGCGCACTTGGCGCGTACGCGCCGTTCTTCGAGAAAGCACCATCCACGCGTGCGTGTGGTGTGCACGAGCGCGTCGATGCGCTGCATCGAATGGCCAGCTATTTTCCCGAGAGTTGTGCCAAAGTTGTGCCAGTTTTGTGCCTGGGGCGCAAGAGCACCCATGCATACGCGTGACTAACGCGTGCGCGTCGTTTGGCTATTTTTCAACCCGCGCGTCGATGAGTTTTGTGGCCATCCGCGCGTGCGCGTGAAGTGCGCGTACGTGCTGGGGACCTCTGGTTCTCACCCATGCGGATTTTGTGGTTTTCAGATGCAGGACGCGAGGCTTCTCGTTGAGGCATGCTGGAGACTTCTGGATTTAGCGAAGATCCTTTGTTCTTGGGACTCTGTTTTGGGTTATATATCTTGTTTAGATACTTTTATCTCCATTAAATAATACAAACTGTGATGACTCCTTCTAGAGGGGATTTTGGAGAATAGATTTCTGTATTTGTGTCCCTTTGGGTTTCCTTTGGGGTTTTCCTTATTTTATCATATGTATATATTACTATGCTCGGACCGGTTATCTTCGCAGCCGGATTTTGAGTCTTGATATTCCTGTTTTTGACACTCTTTTATATATATAATCTTGCTCTAGCTTATCCTTTGCTCGTTACGTTATCGATCGGAGTGTTGCGCATTCGAGTTACGATTTTTGTTTACCCCTTTTTCTATAAAGGCTTCTAGTTATAATCAATCATTCATACTACTATACGTACTAAATTTTTGTTTTAGAAGTCGTAATACCTTGCCATCTCTGAATTATGACTTAAGCATAAGACTCTGTATGGTAGGGTGTTACATTGTGCAATCCATGCGACGCGATCGTGTCGCTCACGCAATCGCGTGAGATTGATGTTGTGCAAGTGACGCGATCGCGTCAGGGACGCGATCGCGTGGGCATTTTGTGCAAAACGCACAATGACCGCACGATTCCAGCCTAACTTTCTGGACGTTGTATGTTTACGCCGATTTCCAGGGCACGCGGCCGCGTGAATGACGCGGTCGCGTGGGAAGTGTTTTTCGCAACTTGACGCGATCGCATGAAGAATGCGGTCGCGTCACGCACCCTTTTTTTTTATGCAGTATGCAGAATGCAATGATTAATATGAATGCGATGCAAAACTCCAGGTTCAATATAATAAAACTTGAAAACAAATAAAACTAAATAAAAATTGGAAAAGGGACGATCATACCATGGTGGGTTGTCTCCCACCTAGCACTTTTAGTTAAAGTCCTTAAGTTGGACATTGGATGAGCTTCCTGTTATGGCGGCTTGTGCTTAAATTCATCCAGAAATCTCCACCAATGCTTGGAATGCCAATAGCCTCTGGGGTCCCAAACTAGGCATGTGAAACTTCTAAGCAGCTTCAAACAGATTGTCAGGCTCCCGGGGTGACGAATGTCAGCATAGATTCCAGGATCCCAAACTTTGCTTTTAAATCCGCCTTCGTCTTGATCTATATTTTTCCATCTGGGAGGTTTAGAAATTAGGTTCTCACCAGGATAACCAAACATTTTCTGAGATCCATCCGATTGATCATGATGTCAATCCGTGCACTTCGAGTTGAAGCGTGGAACCTTATTGAACCTTGTGCACCAGCTCTGAGCACGAGCTATTTCCCGCTTACTCTTAAAGCCGCAGAGAGCTCTAAGCTGGCCATCTGTTTCAAGCAAACCATATTCAAGTGGAAAAATACAGTTAAAGGTTAAGGATTGTACCCACTTAAAACTTGTATTGGGTGGTAATGGCCTTGGGATAGGTGGTTCCAGTGGTTCTGTGAGTTCTACTCCCTTGTGCTCTTCTGTGAAATTCTCCACTTCCTTGCAAGATTCTTCAAATGTATCCATGTCCTGATCAAAGTCATCTATGTCTTCCTCATCACTTAAGTCATAGACTGGAGGTTGAGAGAAATCTACCTCCGTATCGTCTTCGTATTCACTTGGGGAAGAGTCTTCGATCTCAGAGAATTCACTTGCGGATGCAAGTTCATTACTAGGAGAACTTGACTTGTGACTATCATCATCAAGGAAATTTGCTTCTTGGGTTATTCTGTCTAGTTCTTCATGAAAGACTTGCTCTGAGGATTGCGCACAATCCTCTTTAGCATCAATTGTAACATCCTTGACAAAATGCTCCACAACTTTGAATTCCCATGGAGGTTCAGTGTCTCCTAAGTCTTCAACCAACTCTTCTTCTTCAATAATGACAGCTTTCTAGTACGAAACCATGCTCTGTCTTGTCTACTAGAGTTTCTAGTATTTCCTTCATGCTACGCTCTTCATTAGATTGTCCACATGGGGCTGTGGGATGTCCTTGAATGTTCGAACGTCTAGAAGATAATTGACTTTTTGCTTGCTCCAGTAGATGAAGGGTGGTTTGAAGTTGAGCCACTGTTTTCTGAAGGCGAACCTCTAATTCTCGGGGTGCTGGAATTGGACGTGGTACATTGGGAGGTGGTGGTGTTTGGGAGTAATTGGATTGGAATCGGGGTAAATGAGGATCATATGGTGGTGAATGGTGAAAAGGAGCTTGTGAGTGTGGTGGTTCGAAGTTATGATGAGAGGATGGTCTATAAGCACAGGGTGGGGCTTGTTGGTAATTACAAGGTTGTCCACCATGTCTATTTGCTTGGTATGCATTATAGAATGGTCTTTGTCCATGATATCTTGGAGGGTGTTGTTGCCTAAAGGGTTGATCAGATCCTCTTGGCTCCATCCATCTTTGGTTGCTCTGACCTTGATGCATGTTCCTGTTATGACTTCCATTCCTTTCAATAACATTAGAACCAAACTCAAAGCGATAGGGGTGAGAATTCATAGTAGCTAATAGAAATAAAAAGGGGAAAATAAAGACAAATAAACAAGTAAAAGAAAAATATTTACAATAACCAATAATAAGGCACACGATTGCAGTTCCCCGGCAACGGCGCCATTTTTGATGAGAGAACTTTTGCGTGGTCTAGAAATTTGCGGATAAATCCTCGTTGCAAGTATAGTTTCTAAACCTTCAAAAGTCCTTTCATACAAACGTTTTGGTTGTCACAAGTAACAAACCCCTAAATAAGTTGATAACCGAAGTATTCAAACCTCGGATCGTCTTCTCAAGGAACTGCAGGGAAGTATGTTCTTATTATTGGTTATGGAGATTGTAAATTAGGGTTTTGAGAATGAGGAGCAAATGGTTTAATTAGCAATTAAAGTAAATGAAGAACATGTAAATTAAATGGCAAGTAAAATAAATAAATCACTGTAAATAAACTTTTGGCAAGGTATGAGAAATTAGAGGTCCTATCCTAGCTATCCTTATCAATGATGATGAGAATTGAATTTTAATTCCACTTTGTTAACCCTTACTAAGATAAAGGAAGGTCAAGGGATTAATTGGTTTGATCTTCGAATCCTATTTATTTTCTAGGAAAAGATTGGGATTATTGAAGTTCAATTTAATTAAAAAAGATAACAATTATCAATCATGTTTGAGTTTGATAACTCCTGAGTTACTGATTTCTTAACCAAGACCAAAAGGGAGGAAAGTAAATCTACTGGAATAAAAATGTCTTCAGATGGGAATAACAATAATGTAAATAAAAGAAAGCAATATTAAACTGAAATACCTCAAATAACATTAATTAAGAAAATCATAACATGAATGTAGCATAAGCCAAATAGGCAACATAATTAATATAAGCATTAAAGTATCTGAAAGTAAGAGATAAATATAAGGTAAAAGAACATTGAACCTGGGATTGAGAGTCACTCCTAAAACTAAGAGAAATCCTAAATCCTAATCCTAAGAGAGAGGAGAGAATCTCCCTCTCAAAACTAAATCTAAATCATGAAAACTAACTAAAGTGGAGACTCTCCTTGAATGGATGCATTCCCTCACTTCATAACCTCTGATCTATGCCTTCTGGACTTGGATTTGGGCCAAAAAGGGCTTCAGAATTCGCTATGAGCATTTTCTGCAATTTCTGGTGCGTGGCCTCTGTCACGCGTCCGCGTGGGTCACGCGTCCGCGTGGGTCACGCGTCCGCGTCATTCGGAGTTTTCCTTGTCACGCGGTCGTGTCAGTTATGCGACCGCGTCATATGTGTTTCGCTTGAGGCGCGCGGTAGCGTCAGTCACGCGTTCGCGTCGCGCTCTCTTCGCACTGGCATGCGGCCGCGTCGTCCATGCGATCGCGTGGCTGCCAGTTTCTTCACAAATTCCGTTTTATGCTTTCCTTCCATTTTTGTATGTTTCCTTTTCATCCTTTGAGTCATTCCTGCCTTAGAAGATCTGAAACTACTCAACACACTAATCACGGCATTGAATGGAAATAAAGGTAATTAAAATAATTAATTTTAAAGCATAGGAAACATGTTTTTCACATACATCACATAATAAGGAAGGGAAAGTAAAACCATGCAAATAATATGAATAAGTGGGTGAAGGATTGAGTAAATCACTCAGATTAAGCATAAAATATATCATAAAATATGGGTTTATCAGCCACCCTCAGGTCTGTCGTCTGGTCACCGGGTATTTCGCGGGTGTAGCTGGAATCATTACCAGAGCTACCGCCGCTTTGTTCTTAGTTCCTTTCTTTGTGTGGTGAGTTGTTTTGCTCTAAAAACTCTTTATCGCTGTTTCGATATAATAGTGTAAAGCCCGTGCATTGCGCGAATAGTATACATTATCTATTTTATTTTATTTATGAATAATTTATTTATAAAAAATTTAATACACATTTATGAGGAGTTAATTTACTTAGTATATAAATTAATTAATTAATTAATTTTTTATTATATTGATGTTCAATCTCGTAAAAAAAAATGAACATATAAAATTTGACCCTATAGCATTTCTAAAACTAAGTGTACATTTACAAACATTTCTCAAATTTGACCCACAACTAAAAACATATTAAATCGACACCATAATTCCAAAACAGAGACAAAATCACTAAATAGTGAAATCACACACACACACACATACCTGGTTCTGTATTATCACTATTACTTTCAAGTAATGGTACAACAAATATATAGTTAACTACAGCACAAACAAAATATTTTTTTCTCCATTTGATTGAAAATCCTACTTCTTCCTTCCTTATCAATCAAACAAAATCAACAAAAATAAACTCATGAATCAATAAAAATAAACTCACAAAGACAAAAGTAATTTTATTTTAAACTTTGATATATATATTTAAACCAAAAGGCACCTTTAACCCTTGATTCGAGGATAATTGGAAATTGAACATGAACCTCATGTCTCAATCTCTAATCCATTCTTATTTCATTCTTTCAATTCCTTTATCATTTGCTCCAAATGTCACATCTTTCCAAACAACAAATAGAACCATATGTTAAAAAGACATATGCAAATATTTTTTTAATTCCACGTGCCTTTGTTCCAAATTGAATGTGAGCACTTATCCAGGGCAATATTACTATCTCAACACATACTTTAAGCATTGATAATAGTTAAAAAGACAAATCTCAACAATAAATGAAACTTTTCAAGTCCTTTCCCCTTACGGTGGCCGCAATCAGTCTGGCATCAATCTGCGAGCGCAACCCATTCCTCCTGTCATCTAGCATAAAATGCATGGAGTACAGCCACAAATAAAAATGCAGCCATTTTAACTTAAAAAGCCAAAGGAATCAAGTAGTGATACACTCTACTTGCACCAATAAGTAATCTAGACCCAGAGTTCAAGCATCCAATACCTTCTCCATAGAATCTTTATTTTCTTCTTTGTTAGGATGCAAATAGAACATCCTCTTGCTATCTTGCTATCTTTCTCTTTTTCTTGTTGCACTACTTGTGAAACCTAAACAACTATGGAGAGTGTATTACCTGTACATAATTGATTTTGTTTTGCATTTCTCACAAATTCATCAAAGAATATTACTTTCTCAACATATCTGTTGAAATCAGATGTTTTTCACATATGAAAAAGAAAGATTGAAAATCTGTAAGGTGATTAATTTGTCCAAAGTATTTAAGGTTTAAAGACTACCTGAGTCCTTTACTTCCAAGTGGAATGTATGTAAAACTATCAATCAATCTGAATGTATGTAAAAAAAATAAATTTCAATGTTTATCTTTAGAAATTCCAATGCTACTAAATCTAAACAAATACATAGCAAAATTCACAGAATAATAACAAAAAAAAGCGAGAAATTGAGGAGATAAAACTGACATTCTTCAGAGACCTTGAGTGATGAAGAACTTCTCAAAGCTCGACCAACAGCAGCAACAACGATGCTAGAGAGGCCAATGCATGTTCAACTAGGTCACCCAATACACCATCATTAAATTTGAATGAGATTAGAAGCACTAACTCCACTCCCTGATTGAAGTCCTTGTTCACAACATTAATTTAAACCACCCTCAAACAGTTATTGAATCAAAATGTAGAGATAGGGCATAGTGAAAAAAGGAGGGGAAAAAGAAGTTGATTAATCTAAAACACCAAATTACATAGAACCGAACTTTAGAACCAAAAATCAGGAGTGAAATCATATGTCAAAGCTCACCGTTTATCGCAGGATCTCAGAGCTCTATTCTTTTTAGTTGTATCATCAACTTGCTACTAGTTGTTCCTTCTTCACTGACGGTGGAAACAACACTCACTGCTGCCACTGTTTTTTCTCCTTGTCACTGCATCAACAACCACCATCACCTCCAACTTATTGTTCTTTATCTCTGTTGCTCTCCGTAAAAAGATTCGGAGCCTCTGACGACATAACCACTCTATCTTCTCTGACACTTGAG
>NC_029793.2:119800260-119801968 GCF_000816755.2 Arachis ipaensis
AGAGGGAAAGAAAGATATTTAAATGATAGATTTGAAATTTTACAAATTTTTAGTTTGAAAATTCCCACTCAATAATTTCAGCTGAACACTTTGATATTAAAGCTGAACAGTTATCACAGTTGAATTGAACACTTGTCATGTATTTAGTTTGGACACATGTTAAATTGAGTTCAAGTACTCTTTTTGTTGAAAAGAATGTGAGTGAAATCTTCTAAACACTCTAAATGGAGAAAAACAATGCTCAAGCAACTTCAATTTTAGTAACGTGTCTCTTGGAAGATAAAAAAAATGGTATCAAAAGTGCAAAACCAAAGTAAGATAATAAAGTTAAATGCAACATTTGAAAAGAAAGGTGTCAAGAGCAACATAAAAGATATTGTTTCAGTGTTTTGTACATTCTTAAGCACTAAAACAATGCTTATATTAATATTTTTGAAAAGTTGAAATATACATTAGAACCACTCCATGGAAGAATTGGTACTTTAGCTGCCTGAGCAATCAATGATAAACTAATTTTATCTCTTGCCTTAAAATATAGTTATAGCTCCAACTTCTCTCTAAAATTTAAGGATTTCTTAGGATTTTCTTTCTAATTTTAGGTTTTAATTTTGTTTAATTATAGTTTTAATTTATAATTTTTTGTTTGCTATTCTAAGTTCTTAAAAGTTTATGTTATTTCCTCTATTATGTTATTTTAGATTTATGAACTCTTGTTGAATCCTTATTTTTCTTTAATAAATTTAATGTTTTATACTTTATTCTTACTTACCTAAATTGTTATTGTCAATTTTTTGTATTAGGTAATTGTAGATTTTATATTCTTGCAATTTATGAAGCTTTGTTTATATGTCTTCTAAGTGTTTAATAAAATGATTCACTTGATTATGGAGTAGAATTCTCCTTCTTGACTTGGAGTTGAAAATTTGGGTAACCTTGAGTTATTAATGTCCAAGTTGATTAATAATTTAGAGATGTTAATTAATCTTGTTTCTTCTAACTCTAATCTTTTACTAATTCAATTAGTAAGTTAGTTAGGACTTGTGGATTATGATTAGTTAAGCCTAATTGACTTTTCTCAACTTGTAGAGGTTGACGAATTGTGTTTGCTCTTTGTAATGATCATATTGTAGTTAGTCAAAGATAGTGATCTTTAACCCTTAACTTTTGCCAAAATCTTTTTAGCACTTGAATTTATTTTCATTTTCAAGTTAATTGCCTTAATTGTACTTAGTTTAATTTCTTTTATCATTTAGATATTATTTGCTTTTTAATTTTTTGTTATTTATATTTTCGTTAATTGTGATTCAGACCTCTTTTTTTTTATAGCCAAAAATTCAGCATTCGATTGTAATTTTTGAAAAAACGATCCAAAATTAAAACTCTCAATATTTATTTTGAATTTATGACATTTTTTACTAAATTTTAATGAGCATTAAATTTGAACTACCACAAATCTTAAACTTTAAACTTGTGAATTTGCTAAACGGTGTTTAGCGCTCGTCAAGCATTCAGAATATTATTTCTTCAGTAATTATTTAAGCACCAACGTTCACTTTTATCATTAGATTGAATTGTAGACTATTATTTATGATTTATTTACTCTTTGTCTATATTTAAGTTTAAATAACATTTAAAATATAATAAGCACTAAGAACATTTTTAATGGAATATTTTTAGAATATTATTTTTGATATTTTAAAAAAATAAA
>NC_029793.2:119802053-119802408 GCF_000816755.2 Arachis ipaensis
GAAATAAAACCTTACGCTTAGAAGAGAGTATTTTTGCAAAGAAGAGAAGTGCATCTGAAAAATGGAAAAGTAAAGCATAGAGAGGCGAATATGATTCAAAATAGGATTTAATATATAAGTTTTAGTCAAACCAAATATTATGATACAACGCATCTGGCTCTACTGTTAACTATTAACCGATAATGCAATGTATATTAGGGTAGCTACTTATAGCCTTTAATTAAAAAGCCACCATGTAAAGCAGAGTAAAATAAATGAGTTATTATTATATTAGGTTAGTGCCTGAACGTCATAGGAAAATAATAAGGATAGATAATTTATTATTTATATTAGTTTTTAAAAAATTTTATTAATC
>NC_029793.2:119803111-119806839 GCF_000816755.2 Arachis ipaensis
AGAAACTAAATTAATATAACAAATATTTTAAGAATCAAAACAACAAGATGTTTATAATCTAGATTCTAGAAAACCTCGCAATCTATTAATAGTAGCAACCTTATTCCCCCGCTCTCTCAAAGAAAAAAAAAGCAGCTATATTGAGCCTCTTTCAGTCATTTGGAAAAATTTTGTTAATGAAGGAAATAGTGCATTGGTCAAATAATGTAAATTGAACCAAGACTGAATGTGTCATTAAGTGGCATCTAGCAATGAGAATCACCTCGGAGGAATGGTTAAGAATCCTTTTACAGGACGAAACCGACTATAATGTGTGGTTGATGTTCCGAATGTGACCCGCAAGTCCAATCCGGTGCGGCCCAAATGGGATTAATCACTCCCAAAAGGTCGTCTCCTCAGACTCCGGACACTATATCCATAATCATTTTTTGAAATTTGAAAAGTAAAACCCTAACATCTCTTTATTTTTTTTTGGTGACTTCCTAACATCTCTTTAGAAAGATAAGTTTACACATTCTATAAAATTGGAATCCCACCGCTCCTTAGGTACGAACAACTCTACTCTAGAATACTGATCTCTTACTTCTTTAGCTCTCTCTGACTTGAGCATTACAGTGTTATTGTACATATTATCTCTACGTTGTTTCCAAAATTTGTTTAACCTGCTCGCCTGGCTCAATAAGTTCCCGTCAACCATCCATCAACAGATTAGGTAATCCTTTGGACCCAGCTGAACATTGACATCGTTTGTGGAGAACCTCTTGATTATAGGCTACATGGTCGGCGACTCCGAAAAGCCTCTCCTGACCCACCCAAAATCAAACCACCACCAAAACCTAAATCAACACACCCCAACCAAGAACCGAAAAGAACAGGGCCCATGGGGCCATAGAAAGGTAGCTAGTATGGTCCACACAAAAAGTAACCTCGAGCCAACCGAGGCAACAATCGCATAAAGATGATCGATGGTCAAATGGCAGCAGGTCATTTGTCGGTCTAGGCAAGAACAAGAACCACATAATCCAAGATTTTTGACATCGAGTCCAAACTTTGGAAGGAAGAATTGCCACTAATGAGCACTATCAGCCATAACACACAAGCGAGACGGTCTCACAGACAGCATCTCAAAAAGACTCGAGAGCAAGATCTCTAAATAAACGCCACGAAAGACGAAGAGATTACAACTATTCCTGAGAAACCATAAACCCCTAAATTCTAAACCTGAAACGGTAATAATAAAAAATCTCAAAGGGACCCCAAACAAAAGAGGAATGAGCATGCAGTGATGGGAGCAGCCCCTTCACCGAAAAAATCCTGAAAGTCAGACTACTGAAAATCTTTAACAAACCGATTGAAATGAAATACAATGGCACCAAGGATCCTCAGGAACACATAACCACATTCGAGGCAAGAGGATGAATCTCGAAGGAGCACGGACGTTGTCTGGTGTTGCGCTTTCCCGAAAACCCCATCCAGAGCAGGCATCAAATGGTTTAACGTGTTACCAAAAGTCTCGATCACATGCTTTAACAACATATCAAAAATGTTTTTAGCACAATTCACCACACGGATTGCCAAAGCTAAGCATCCAATCAACTTGCTAGGAATCACCCAACGGCTCGATGAGTCAATAAGTAAATATTTAGACAGATTCAACAATGAATGCCTAGAAATTGACAAATTGACAGATTCGATCGCAAGTCTCTGTTTGACCAATAGGCTGATGAAAAGAAGCATTTGACGACAAAACCAGTCTGGACAATACAAGAAATTCAGAGCATAGCTCGAAAATACATCAATGATGAAAAGGTTAGCCAAGTCGTGAATGCTAATAAATGGTAACACAACAATACGACACCTCAGAACAACCCAAGCTAGCTACACAAAGAAGTGCACAAAGAGCACATAAAACCTTTTGCCCCAGGCCGACCACCCGAAGTCAAAAGTTCATAAACTATACCCCATTATTGGCTCCTATCGCAGAAGTATATCAACAAATTACAGAAAGGGGAGTCCTTCCATAGCCCAGACAACTAAAAGCGTGCACGAGATGCAATAAAAGCCTATATTGCGATTACTACAAAGGTTATAGGCACAAAAGTCAAGATTGCTTCGACCTCAAGAACACATTAGAATAGGCCATCAGAGATGGCAAGCTTTCCAAAAGCACAAAAAGAGAAAGATCACCATAACAAGAAGGATGAAACCCGCGAGGAATCAAGACCATATCCCAGGAAGGCCCCATAGGAGACCTAACAATAGTAGTAAATGTCATCACGGGTAAAAATGCCCAAGAGAAATCCAAATCAGTACTAAAAGAAGACCTTCAGATTTTGTACGTCGCCCTAAGAAAAAGGAAACCCCCAACCAGAATGCTAGTGATCAACTTCAATCCCGAAGACTATCAGAACGACACATCAGACGAAGACGCGCCATTCATCATCTCAGCAAAAGTTAGAACAGGATAGTTAAACACATCCTGAATGACGTGAGAGCGGACTCCAATATCATTTTCTGAGAAGAATTTGATAGGTTAGGCCTACGAAATGCAAACTTGCAAAGCCAGTTAACCGAGGTAACAAGCCTCGGAGACAATTTCATTAAACTTCATGGCTCGGTGATTTTGCTGATCACAATGGGATCTAGAGTACAAAAGAAAATCGTGATTTCTAGGTTTGTTGTGCTTCAAGACTCAATAGTCTACAATATGAAACTCGGGTGCAAAATAATTAATGACCTTTCCGCGATCATATTCAACAAGTTTCTGGTCATGAATTCAACAACACAAGCATAGCATTCTAGAAACGCTCTCGAGATATGGTTGGAATCTTCCTAGTTGACCTATATGCACGGTAGGACGAATAGCCAAGGCTGAAGCCGGAGGGCGACATGAAAAAACTCCAAATTGGGAAAACAATGGAAGAATTCACCTTTGTCAACCGAAACCTCCCCATCATCCTGAAAGGCAACTTATAGAGCTCCCTAGGACGAACAGGGATCTATTCGCATTCACATTAGCTGACATGCTTGGGATAGATCCGACCTTGATGTCACATCGATTAGATGTGGATCCGAAGGCTAAATCGATTGCACAAAAAAGATAGAAAATGTTTGCCGAAAGAAAAAAAGAAGTCCAAAAGCAAGTCATAGGCCTTCTAAAAGTCGGATTCCTCTGAGAACTACCTTACATGACCTGGTTGGCCAATGTAGTCCTAGGAAAAAAGGCAAATGAAAACTGGGGGATGTGCATCGACTACTTAGACTTAAATAAAGTATGCCCAAAGGATGCCTTCTCCGGACCAAATAATGATGGTTTGGTGGACGCATTGTTAAGTCATTAGTATCTCAGCTTTATGGATCCATACTCGAGATATAACCAAATCCCTATCCACAAGCTCGACGAGCAAAAAATAGCTTTCATCACTCTGAAAGACGCCTACTACTACATAGTAACACTTTCGGGCTGAAAAATGTAGGAGCTGCATATGAATGGCTTGTCAAAAAAAATATCAAAGACCTCCTAGGGATGAAGCTCAAAGTATACATCAACAACATGTTGGCCAAATCAGAAAAGGATGACAAGTGATTCGGCGACCTAAAAGCCATATTTGGAATCCTATGGAAGTACCATATATGGTTGAATCTGGCCAAGTGCGCATTCGGAATGGAAGCTAGAAAAATTCTTAGAATTCATGATTAGCCAAAAGGGAGTTGAGGCTAATCTAGAT
>NC_029793.2:119807037-119818932 GCF_000816755.2 Arachis ipaensis
GACCAGCCTGGCAAGTTTGAAGGATGTACAGAGGCTGACAGGCCATTTGATGGCGTTATCACAGTTCTTCAGCACATTGGTACAAAGGCCACTCCCTTTCTTCAAACTTATCAAGAAAGAGATGGGATTTCAATGTAAACCTGAATGCAAAGATGTTTTTCAACACTTCAAGAAAATACTGGTAGAACCACCTGTTCTCTTAAAACCCCGACCTGTCTCTACTTGTACCTCTCCATAACCAAAGAGGCCATGGCAGCAACTTTGGTTTGGGGAGCCGAATTAAGAACCAAATTTCCAGTATACTTCGTGAGCAAAGTGTTTTATAACGCAAAAACATAATACACCCACTTTGAGAAGCTATCATACGCCCTCCTTTACTTCATCCAGATGACTCCGACAATACTTCTAGAGTCATCTGATCACAATTCAAACGGATCAATCAATCAGTCAAATACTCCAAAAAATGGATTTAGCTTGATAGATGCTCTCTTGAGCCCTCAAATTGTCCTAATATGAAATCCACTTTGAATCCTAAAGCACAATCATATCCCAAGCAATGGCGGACTTCATCCCTGAAATGACCCAAACAGGCGGCAATCCAGAATCGTGAAAGCTCCACATTGACGAATCGTCCACTCCCAACCATCGGGGGCAGCGGTTATCTTAGAAAACCTGGACGAAGTATTGATTGAGTAATGGATTCATTACGAGTTTTCAATTTCAAATAACCAAGTGGAGTACGAGAGCTTACTAATAGCATTAACTTTGGCAAAAGAAGTTAGAATAAAAGTCCTTAAAGTATTTAGCGACTCTCAAGCGGTTAGCTCCCAGATTAATGGGGATTACCAAACACGGGATTTCTTACTACATAGTACCTCTCCAAAGTAAAAGAGCTACTTGCTAAGTTCGACATAGGCGTAATCTAGCACATACCTCGAGAGAAGAATGCACGAGTAGATTTTCTCTCAAAATTTGCAAGCACTTAGGACCTGGTTGGAAAACTAATCCTTAAGGACCCCTTTATCTTCTTAGACCATGCCCATTACATGTTATTTGAAAAACTAAGAACTTTCATCTAATCTAGGACAACTCAAGTTTCTTACCGTATCCATTGATTATTATACCAAATGGATCGAAGTAAAAGCCCTAGCAACGATCACCACCACATAATGCCAAAAAATTTTTTGGAGACAAATTATAACAGAGTTCAGCGTCCTGGAAGTTGTCATATTGGATAATGGGTTCCAATTTGCTCACAAACCATTCAAGGTATTTCTAGAGGGCCTTGACATTTTCCAAATATTCAGCTTAGTGGAACACCCCTAAACTAACGGGCAGGTCAAAGCAGCCAATAAAGTAATAATAAAAGGACTGAAAAAAAAGACTAAACAAAACCAAAAGGTTGTGGGCTGACGAGTTAGGATCTGTACTTTGGTCATACCGAACCCCTTAGAGTTCAACGGGGAAAACTATTTTCCGGCTAACATACAGAATTGAAGTTATAAAACCTAGATAAACAAAAAATAGGTTCGAGTGCAAAAAATATAATTAATTGCGAAAAGCGCATACTGGCATTAAAGTTAGTTGTACTGGCTTAAATCCGTCCAGTACAACGTGTGGAAAAATTAAAACTGTAAAAATGACAACAAAAATATTTAGAACGAAAATCCGAACACTTATATTAAAGGTTTGGCCTTAGGTGGAGACAAACGGGCTAGAAATTAATCGGGCCTTCAATTGGGCCCAAATCTCATGACTTATAATCCTTCATTTCACTCTGATCGATGATTCGTTTGCGGCTATGAGTTCGTGTCGACTCCCTCTTCAATTCTAGCTAACTATTGTGGTAAAAAATTTCAAAATCCTTGTCCCATTTTCTATTTTTCCACTGAATTCGTATTTTGGTAGTTGTGGTGTTAAGGAAGTATGATTTTGATGTTTAAGAGAAGTTTAACCACCATTTCTAGCGAAATTTTGACCCATGAACACGTAATATAAGGTAAGAGAATTCTTTTTCTTTTTATGTTTCCTAATTACATGCCTAGTGTAAATCATTGAGATTTTGATAAAATTAAATGAAATGGGGTGACTTGTATGCTTGGATGATTTAGTACAAATTGGGAGATTGACTTGATTGGTGGGAATTTAGAGGAGGACTAGTTGAGCCTGGATTGTGCGAGTTAAAACTCGGGGTTAAAATGAGAGGAAATTCAAAGGTTGGAAACCGCCGTCAATAAGGTATGTATTTTGGTTTCGAGTAGGCACTATATAAAATTATGTAAAAACCTAGGTTAAATGCCCCTAGGATAAGATTGAATAGAAAAAATTGTTGTTGTGAATGATTGATGAATTAGTGTGAAATGATTGATAATTAGTTGGATGATGGTTTGAATAATGATGGTATGATTTTAATGCAAATGAGCCTTGAGAAGTATTATATGTACGTATGGTTTGAATTGAGTTTGAATTGTGTTTGATCGCCTATGAATGACTATGAAATGATAAATTAGGCCAGAGGCCGTGACAGGATGAGATATCCCCTATTCGATAAGTTATGGTAAGTTGGCGGCATTTGCCATGTGTGATTTGTTGTTGGAATGATGAGAATTTGTTAGGTAATTGATTGTTGGTTTTGATTGTTGGTAGGATAATATTAAAAATGATTGATTATGTTAGAAATTGGTTGATTAGGCTTTGAATGGTAAAAATTGATTAAGACTTGTTAAATGAGTGTTGAGGAATGGTTTGGGGTGGTTTTAAAATGAATTGATGGAGAATTGGTGAAATTGACACTTAAGTGAAGTTTTGGTAAAAACATATTTTTGACCAACTTTAAAGGGCCATAACTTGGCAGTCAAAGCTTGAAATTAAACAATTACCTTAAATTAAAGATTATGATGAGGGCTTTAAAACCGTCTAAGAATGGAGAAAACAAAATTTTGTAGGAAAAGTTATGCGCGATTGAAAACTGGAATAAAAAACTGAAATTGTAGAGTTTGCAGAAAGCCAGCAAAACTGGTTGGTGTGCATGCGCACAAGGTGGTACGTGCGTGTAACACCCCAACTTTTGACACATCATGACCAATGTCAATCGTTTAGGTGTTACTTGTCGTAAGGACCTACTTGGCTCTAGACTTGGATTTCATAAGCAAATGTTAATATAAGCCTTTATCGGTTCATCGTAATTAACTTATTTATCATGAAAAATCATTCAGTTGATCACAAGGTTAATACTTAAAGTTATGTTGCAAATAAACTTGGTAGCAGAAAACATATACATATATAAATATTCACAAATATACTTATGAGTTAAACTTGAAGATACATGTCATCCATCAAAAAGACCAAGTACTGCACCAGGTTATATTCATATATTTAAAAAAAAAGAAAGATAGTCCCAACCCTCACACGGGTTCCCTAAACTGGAACTGCTCTACTGAAAGATCCTATCCCTCTAGAAAGAACTACTAAACCGAGGGAAAGTAGTACTAATGATCTTCAAAAGGGATAAAAGTCAGCTAGGTCAATCTCCGGAATGGTCTCCAGCTAGAGTGAACATGTACGGCACACCGGGATTGAAATGTGGGTGAGGTACAGAAACCCAAAACTCAAAGGACTCCTCTGCCGATCCCATATGGGGAGGAAAAAAGGAAAGAAAAGAAGGATGAGAACTTAGAGTTCTCAGCAAGGTAAAGAGGGGGACCTAAGGTAAAGAGGGGGACACAAAAACATAGGGCACAAATTTACATACGACAAGTAAATAGCATAAACATTTAGGAATTAGCAGTAAATAATTCACAGAAAGTTCATATGCGCAAACAAGATGATGCATGCCTGATCCTAGCGCAAGCCATGAGCTCATGCGTCGGTTGTCTACCTGCAACCCGACGTTATTCGAGACGAACCCCAAATATGGTTTCTTTACCGTGTCAGTCAGGATATATTGGCATCACGATAAGAAACAGGCTATCAGTTAGGCAAATATTCCTACATTACCAATCTCAGGCTATCAGTTCGGCGAGCACTTTCGCATTAGCAATTTGGCACAAGGCCCATTCAACATACAATTCTCAACTTTTTATATCATCCCTTATTTTTCATTTTCTTTTCTTTTCTATATACCTCCACATCACCTTACAGTTTAAGCATATCTTCGCATCACCAAGTAGCTAAACATACCTCCGCATCACCAAGTAGCTAAATATACCTCCGCATCACCTGTTGATCTTTAAAATTTTCCTAGGGACAACTTACACACCTTTGATTAACTAAGTTCATACATTCTGACAAAATTTGGACATAACCTTTAGGTCTAAATCAAGTTTTACTACGTTTGGATTAGAATTGAATTTGATAACCAATTTAATAAAATCTGCTGCTACACTAAAGAGAATTTTGGAAAAATACAACAAGCAGTTCTATTTTTGATAAATCTATGATAAATCCAATTCTAATCTAATACTTCCAGATTTTGGTGAGAATACACTTAACACCCCTAAGTTTTAGGACAAATACGTTTCAGGTCCATAGCACCTCATTTGGTCAAATTAAATGTCAGTTGGAAGTGCTGCCCTGTTTCTTTAAATTGGTTCTGAATTTCCTACGAACAGCCCAACTTCCAGCAGACATAACTAATTATACAAAATATATATGGATATGAAATTTATACTCACTTAAAATAGGCTTATATATATATATATATATATTTAAAATCCCTTTGGAAGTAACTCAAAATACCAAATAAATCAAAAGTTCTAGTAGCTGGAATTTGATACTGCAGAACCAGAAAATCAGAAAATTCTGCAGCAAACACTAAATTTCAAAAATTCACATCTTCCAAACCACTAGGCCAAATCCCCTGAAATTTTTATAGAGGAATCTTAACCTTTTGAAGTTTACTAGAAAAATAGTCTTACTTGTAAAAACAGGCCAGATTGCTCCCAGAATTTATTTTAAGTTGCTGTCCAATCCGTTTAAAAATTTCTGCAGCAAGGCTCCCTAACTTTCAAAAACCAAATTTAGTCCTCTAACCTTCCAACTTATGCCAATCAATAATTCTCATTACTCATTATCATATGTACATAAATTATATCATAACGCTATCCAAAAGCCTCAGTTCTATATATATCAGAAATTTACCTATATAATCACACTTTCAGAACATTAAAAATCTGTACTACATCTAACAACAATAATTCAACCAATTAATAGAATTTCAGCAGCATCAATCACACTAACTCATCATCATCCATAAAAATTACGTCTAAACAATCATCCATAGCTAATCTACAATTCTAGTCCTTACCTTTCTTCGAGAATTCACAAACCAAAGTCTGTCCTTAACTACCTTAATTCAGAAAACCCTAACAAACGGAATTAGAGAATTTTGTCAGTTCACAACACAAAATGGCCGAGATTCACATGGAGGAAGAGAAGGAGGCTTACTTTTGTGATGGGATGAATTGGATTGGGTTGGTCCTCATTTACAAAAATTGAAGCTTAACAAGGATAAAATCTTTGAATTAGAAAGAACAACAAGGCACAGAGTTACTAGTTCTTACCTAATGAGAAAAATCCCAAGGGAATCAGAAAGAAGAAAGGGTAGGGTTTCTTCTTTGGCTTTGGGTTGTAGTTCCATCGATGATCTTCTTTTTTCTCCTTGATGGTGATGTACGCTGTTGAAGTCCTCCTCCTTCCCTTCCTTGATCCAGTGCCACTTTTGCTTCCCTTCATGTGATTTTCGGAGGAATTGAAAGGCTTGGCTCTACTATATATATGTATAGAAGATGGAGAAGGATGAGCTGGTGAGGCAATACTTCGTGGCTTCCTCCCCTTGCAACACCACT
This sequence comes from Arachis ipaensis, assembly GCF_000816755.2. Classification (NCBI taxonomy): domain Eukaryota; kingdom Viridiplantae; phylum Streptophyta; class Magnoliopsida; order Fabales; family Fabaceae; genus Arachis; species Arachis ipaensis. The sequence continues at coordinate 119,812,884 of NC_029793.2, forward strand.
TCACAGCATTCATTGTATGAAGCAGTGACCAAGGTTCCTCCTGGAGTAGCGTTCGGTGGTGAGAGAAGAAGAGAAGATGGGTTTAGTTAGAGTTTCCTTGAGTTTGATTTAATTAGGGGAAGCTTGGTTCGGTTGAATCGGGAGAAAGAAAAGAAAACTGTGATTTTGAAAGGGAGGAAGGAAAAATCGGATTAATAGTTGGTAACGCACGCATCTAGGGTGATGTCTCTACTAATTCGTTACTTATGAATTATTAAGAGGTAGTTAATTTTAAAAGAAATAAATTAACTATAGCGATAATTATCTAATTACCAAAACTCGTCATTCGAGAGCACTAAAAAAAAGTTTTAGCGCTACACATTTTTAATTCTAATTCATTACCTACGCTATATATATAAACCTATACGCGCCAGCAAACGTTGCAAAGAATGAAGAATCACAGACCATGTGGGGTAGGGTGGTTACAGTGCGCACTACTCAGAACGAGTGTTACAGTTCGTGCGTACATACGAGAGAGAATTTGCAAGTTGTGCATACACACAAGGGGTGACGCATATGCACGAGTGAGAAATGCTTTCTGATCGGTGCGTATGCATGAGAGTGATGCATATGCACAGATCTTGATTTCTTGAAAAAATCTTGTTTTTAACTGTTTGATTTTCTCGGCAACCTTATTAACCTTTGTAAACCCGTAGAATATCTGATAACTTGTTTTTAAGCTTTGGATAGAGTATGGTTAAGTACAATGAATTAAATTGAATTATTTCCAAAATAAACACATAGTTGACCAGAAAAATGTTGCGGGAATGGCGGTGAGGACAGTGGTTTCATCCCACTCATGAAATAATGAGATTGAAGTAGCTAATAAATGAATGGGATTGTATTAGGTTGAATCTTTCTAGACTGTATGAAATTGTAAATTGGTTTAAGATTTGATATTAATTTCTTACCTAGCAACGACGGTGGTGTCATCCCGCTTGCTCAGTGTATAAACTATTATGCGGGGATAGTAGTTTTATCCCACCTGCAGTGAGAATGGTGGTGTTATCCTGCTCACGAGAGAATAAAATTGATAAATTGATAAGGAATTGGGATTAATGAATCTAAGTATGATAAAATGATACTGCATTGGGGTTAGTGCATTCGATAATTTATGAAATTGCTAAAAGACATTGATATTGATTAATTGTGGCCTAAATGGCTGGATTGGCAAGGACGGAGGTTTATCCCACTTGCGTGGCAAGGTCTGGGTGCTATTCTACTTGCGTGTTAATTTGATAATTATTTTGGTACCTGCAGCAGGCAAGAACGATGGTTTCATCCTTCTTGGTCTTGGTTGCGGTGTTATGTAAGGACGATGATTTAATCCCGCTCACGAATTGGGGAGGTTGAGAATTCCCTCTGGTTATACATATATCTATATGTGAATGGGGTTATGATGAATTATGAAATTGGTTAAGATTATGGTTATGACTGAACCTGATTTTAAATTGTGATTACAATTATTTTAATTGAAAATCAATTAATGATTATTGATTAATTTCCTGGGTAAGATGCAAGGTTGTGGCTTTATCCCACTTGCTCCAGGTTGATATTGAAACACCTGAGTAAGATGCAAGGATTATGGTTTGTCCCACTTGCTTTGGGTTAAGTGGTTAGACAAAGTGAGGATGGAGGATTCCCTCTCTTGTTGCAGTGGACAAGCGGAGTTGAGGATTCTCTCTTGTTACATCAGAGAATTTGATAGGCGGTCAAGAATTCCCTTAGATTCGATTTCTGATATGAAGTGTGGTGGACAATGTATCCCAGGAGTGTGGCGGACACTATATTCTGGAGTAGTTTGGCAAGTTGAGGATGCAAGATTCCCTCTCTTGTTATGATGTAGATGTGAGGAAGGTGGTAGGGCACTCAACTCTCAATTTATTCCCCCACTTCTTATTGATTTTGTTTTGTTTAATGCGAAAAACGTGGTAGAGCACTAATCCCACGATGTATTCCCTCATGTTTTCTCTCTGTCTACAAGGTGGTAGGGTACTAATCCCTCAATCTGTATAACACGACCTCACAAGGGAATATAGTAGGGCATACTCCCTCGATCATATGCCTCCTGGAGATGCGCAATAGAGAGATAATATTTGCATTAGCTACCGGGTGTGTCAGGTTCTGGCAGTTTAACCGACACGTGAGCTCATGGCCAATAGGACAGGCATGCATCATGTGCATTTGTTTGCCATTATTTGAGTGTGCATATTTGTTTGGGTTTTCCTAACTGTATCTTTCTATTTAATTGCTAATTGAAATACTTGTTGTACTTGTCCTCTACTTGTGTTTACTTTGTACGGCTTACTACTTGTGTATAATTTGACTGTTGAGACGTGAGACTTGGGATTAATGATGATTATAGCTATGGAAATAAATAAAATTTGGTGATAGTTCAAAAAATGCTAAGCATAGCGAATTAATCCCGTATTGATTAATGTTTGTGATTAAAATTACTAAACTAAATGTGGACCGAACAATTGTGATATTGGGATTTGGATAATAATATATTGGAAATAATTGAAATTAGAGGTGGATATGGAACTGAGATTTAATAACTTAACTCCGTCTGGATTAGAAAGAATCCTAGGCTTGAACCTTGTGGATTTGGAGACTAGGATTGCCTAATGAGTTCATATAGTTTTACATAGTCTTTATTTGCAACTATTATCCTACTAGAAACCTTTGGGTTCTCTCCGTTGTGAAAATTTTTTATTTTCAGAGAACAGGACGTGACGCATCTCGCTAAGAGTGTGAGACTCGTTGGTGAAGCGAAGATGACTTTACTTTTAGAGTTTATTCTGTACTTATCATATTTCTCCACTGTTGAACATGTATTTGTATATTTTTCTCTTAGAGATTTTGTTACGAAGAAATAGGATTGTATTTTATACTTCTTGTAACAGCCCAGACTATCCGCTATTACGATATTGCCCGTTTTGGCACACAAGGCCTCACGGTTTTGCCTTTAACGATAAGGATAATAGCCAAAGCCCCCCACACTCACTCGTCAAAATGCGTCATGCTAGGGAGAGGTATCCACACCCTTATAAGGCATGCTACGTTCCTCTCCCCAACTGATGTGGGATCTTACAATTCACCCCCCTAAGGGAGCCCAGCGCCCTCGCTGGTACATCGATCTGGCACCAGATCTGATACCATCTGTAATAACCTAGACCACCCGCTAGCACGATATTGTCCGCTTTAGCACACAAGGCCTCACGGTTTTGCCTTTGATGATAGGGATGATAGCTGAAACCCCCACACTCACTCGTCAAAATGCGTCATGCTAGGAAGAGGTATCCACACCCTTATAAGGCATGCTTCGTTCCCCTCCCCAACCGACGTGGGACCTTACAATCCACCCCCTAAGGGAGCCCAGCGCCCTCACATCAAATGAGCTATACTAATCCTAATCCACAAGTCCTAACCTTCTCACTAATTAATTTAGGGAAGGCTAGAGTCAATGGACACCAATTATCAACACTTGGACATTAGCAACTCAAGTTCACCTAAGTTACCATCCCAAGCCAAGAACACAAAAATCTACTCTAACATCCTTCCAAGCATTTAATCAAACACTTGGAAGGTATAAAAGGAAAGCAAGATAAAATTGCAAGGAATATAAATCTACAACTACAAATTGCAAGGAAATTAACAACAACAACTAAAATCAACAATAAAAGAAATCAAACATAAATTGCATTAAAGGAAGATAAAAGGAACAAAGTGCATCAACAACAAAGTACACAATTACAAGAAGTAAAGTACAAAACTAGGAAAGTAAAGGTAGAAGAACAAGAAATTGGAAAGGAAAAGTAAATCAAAGAATGAATTAAACTTAGATATAAGAAATCCTAATCTACATCTAACCTAATTCTAGAGAGAAGAGAGAGCTTCTCTCTCTAGAAACTAACTAAAGCATGATAAAACTCAACTATGTGTCTCCCCCCCCCCTTTGACTCTTCTTCAATTCTGCATGTAATAGGCTCATAAAATGAGTTGGGTTCGGGCCTGAAAAGTTTAGAAATCGCCCCCAACGTTTTCACTTTAATGAGGTCACGTGCGAGATGCGACACGTACGCGTGGGTCACGCATACGCGTCGCTTGGCAATTTGCTTCCCATGCGTACGCGTCATGTCACGCGTATGCGTCGCCATGCGACTTCATATTCACGCGTGCGCGTCGATGAATGCACTCCAAATCCTTGATTTTCCATGAGTTCTCCACTTTGCATGCTTTTTCTCTTCACTCATTTGATCCATTCCTAGCCTTTTCAACCTGAATTCACTAACAAACACATCAAGGCATCTAGTGGAATTAAAGGTGAATTAAAATTAACTAATTAAAAGCCTAAAAAGCATGTTTTCACATTTAAACACAAATTAGGGAGAATATACAAAATCATGCTATTTTAGTGAATAAATGTGAGAAAATGTGATAAAATCCACTAAATTAGGCATAAAATGCACCACCAAATAGTGGTGCATCATTATGATGTTATTCATATATATATTTTAGGTGTTGTAATGCCTAACCAGTGCAATGACACACAGATATATCCTGGTTCAGCTACTCAGTGCAATGTAGCCTACATCAAGTCTCCATTACAATAGTGATAGAATTTCACTATCTTTCAACAAAATTACATTCAACAATTCTCCCTAGGATTCTAACCAATCCTATCTAGGATAAATCCAGTTTCTAATCCAAACTAGACTTGACTCGGAACTCGCCCTAACTTTTAAACAGTAAAGTACTAACCCAACTTGTAAGGAAATTCCCTCAAGATCATGACAACAAAATAGAAAAACTAACAAAGAATTTTTGAGATAACTATGCCTTTTTCTCTAAGTCTAACTCTCTGTCTTTTTTGACTCAATAATTTTTTCTTACAAACCTCACCATTTTGCCTTTTACTATTGAAATACAAAAAGACTAAACTGAGAAAATGAAGTATTCAATAAAAACCATGAAGGAGAAGAATGAATAGTTCAGTGAGATATGGGAACCCAAGCTTTGTAATTTCTCTCCTTATTCCAATCCTTGGACGTTCACCCCTTTAATAGAGGAGTGAAGCTTCCAAGACTTGAAACCTTACTTGAGCACCTTGTTTGACTTCTTTATCCAAAATCAGTAGTAGCAGCAGTGTGACAAAGGAGAGAAAGGGTAGAAGCAGTGATCGAATCAAACATGCAACCATACCATCAATCTTCTCTTTCAACCTTTTTTTACTTTGCCTTTTGAATCTGGGCCGTGCTTTCTTTCTTTAACTTCAAGTTTGATTTTTTAGCCTTGATTTATAACAGAGCACCATTATCTTTAATTTCTTCATTTTTTTCAGATTGGTGCTTGTAACATAAGTGATTTCTTCAACATTCCTTGATGAAGCACAATTGTGGAAATGCTTTTTGTGATTTGCCCTTTTGATTTGATTGTCTTTTTGTTATAATTTTTTTGACCTTCTCTTCTTGCATGAAATTGGAAACCTCCTTTTTTATCTTTGATTTTGCCCTAGTTTTAGAATTTCTTTTTTCTTTCTTTAGAGAGTTCACGTATTGTGATGTGAAAGAAAAGAGAAGAGAGAGAAGAGAGAATTTTGGTTTCGATGGTATGAAGTGAATTGGTTCAAATAAAATGAAATTCAATTTTTTTAGTTAGCACCAAGAGAATAAGTTTAGATATGGACTACCGTTTGAGCTTGTTTATGTTCTTGGGCCAATTGCTTTCTTTCTTTTATTTGGTTAGAAGCTTGTTTTTTGTTTCTCATAAAAATTACTCGTGAAGTTAATAAGTAAATCTTGGGCCATGATTATGTGTGTGAGCCGGATGCTATTTGACTTGTGTCATTACTTTTTGTTTTAATTTAATTTATTTTTTACACACTAAAGTGTATGTTTTTAACCTACAATCATTTAATAATTTTATATTCTTTATTATTAATATCATTGTACGTGTAATCTTTATAAATTATGATAATCTTTTTTAAACATAATAATCTTTATAAATC
>NC_029793.2:119818963-119820625 GCF_000816755.2 Arachis ipaensis
CGTAATTTTTTTATACTCGTAATTATCTTTTTATATATCTAAATATATATTATTCGACAATTAAATTTTAACCCAATAATCCTATTATTTATACAATAAAAAATGTTAACCCAACTAAATATATCACAGTGGACAACTAAATATATCCGTTTGGATGTAGTTGCGAAAGCGTACAATTCAATTAATTGAGCATTGCACATTTAAACTCTGTGAACAGTAGTTTCACTTTGGGTGGCCCAAGGCTCTGAGCATCAATTACTAGGCAGAAAAAGAAAGAAAAAAAAAAAAAAAAAACTCAAAGTCATCTCTTTTATGAAAAACCCTTTCACTCTGGTTACAGGAAAGCAACTCTATATTCCTTCTTTCATTAATCTTCACAACTCAAAACATATCTATTTTATCTATACTTTCTTTACCAATAAAGAGTGAATCCCCTAATCTTAACGTCCTCATCCACCCAACTATAAGGGTCATTTTCTTCAACAACAGCAGCCTTTTTTTTCATAATGAAGTTTCAGGTAATGCAAACCAACAAAGACAAAGATAAGAGAAAAAGACAAAAGTAAAACAGAAAATGAATACTAATTTCTCTGACTCTTACTCATCTTCTTTTCAATCTCCTTTAACTTGGATAAAATCACTTTCTAATACACCCACAGTTAATATATCATAAATTTCAAACAGCCTTTTAGTTTTTCTTTATTTAATGATCCATTAATTCCAATTGTGCACTTTCCTTTTCCATTTCTTTTAAATAAAAAATTAATGACACGTTTCAAATTTAAAAAGAAATTTCAGATGACAACGAATTAGAAAAAATTAAATACCTTTATTTACCATTATTTTATTAACTTTTCATCTCCAAATATAAATTCTTCTCATAAAACAAGTTGATCTTAGGAGGTTCATCCTTCGATAACGGAGTTATAACTCAATTTATTAAACTCAATCTGGTTTATTTAAAAAAAAAAAAAACTCCAACACAAGCTTGAAAGCTATGATCCATTTGTTATAACTCGGTGATAACATGCTATAACTCGGGTAATAGAACGGATGTTTCTCAATCAAAGAAAATAATAATATGACTTTATTTTCATAAAGACACGTCAAAACGGATAAACGATCACAACATAATATAGGTTAGCAATTATTTGTTTAAAATATCATGTGAAAAATTGCGACAGTTTGAAAACCACCGTATTTTTTTTAAAAAGCACCTATTAGAATTGCAGCCGTTAAGAACTGCCACAATTTTTTTTAAAAAAAGCCAATAAAAAAATAGTGGCGATTTTGCAACCGCCGCAATTATACTAGCAGTTACTAGAAACTGCCGCAAACACTAATTTCCGTGGCCTAAAAAAGAGTGGTTCTTAAACCGCTTGTATTGTGTTTTGCGGTAATTTAAAACTGTCACAAAATCCTTAAGAAATTGCAGCTATTTTTCACTTCTTTTGTAGTTAGAGGCGGTGTAGTGGGTGCATTAGTGAGATGAGGGGTGAGGTGGCGGTGGTGAATAAAGATTGGAGTAATGTAGCGATATAGTAATGGAAAAAGAGAGGGAGAAGGAAAAGGAGAAGAGAGACTTGAAAAAAAAATATTAACTACATTTTGATTGTTAATAATGATAGGAATAAATAAAGATAAAATTAAAAAATAAATTAA
>NC_029793.2:119820754-119830178 GCF_000816755.2 Arachis ipaensis
CACGGATTGAATTAGAAATAAATTTTTATATTTAAAATTGATTATATAAAATAAAAATTAATTTTTATAATTTTTTATCACCATTAATAACTGTTAGTACACTGGTGTTAGACCACATCGAACAATTCAGACTACGCCTCTACCACCTCTTTCTTTCTACAAATCCTTCTATTTTATATAATAACTAAAAGATAAAAATAATGTTTTATAATTTCAACACCGAATCATTTTAATTCTAACAGTTTTAGTAAAAATAAAAGAATTTGAATTTAATTATAATATAAATATCAAAATTTACAAATTAAGTCAATTCATTTTTTTTTACTCATTCAAAACAAATAATTTGATTTTAAAAATAAATAAATTTTGGGTTCATTGAATTTCAAACACATTCTCATTCTCCAAGTCAATTTCTTGCATGGGACACACCCCCGAAAACCCTTAGAATTGAATCTCGCTTTAGATAGGATAATTGTTTCATATTTTTAAATACTATAAACATCATATCCTTGATAAATTTGAGATTTGTAATATATTTTTCCATGCTTTAACTTTTCACTAAGAAAAACAACATTTGAGACGTTAACTTTGCACGAAATATATTTATGAATGACCTAATAAATAATAACATTAGATGTTATAACTTTTGATGTTATATTTTAGTTAGTTTTAATTCAATTCCCAAGAATTATTTAAAGATAATTATTTTTTTTAGAATATTTTTTAAAATAACATAAAATTTTAATGCTAATTTTTTTTTTTAAATATTAGAGATTTATATCTCTATATTCAAAAATCTATACACTACAAAAAAAGAGACATAAAATGGCAATAATATTACAGCAGTTCTAAAAAACCGCCATAATATTCAAATATTATGACATCTTTTTGTGGTGCCATAATTAATTTACACGTGATGGCGGCTTTTGTGGATTTTGGCGGTTTTAAAACCATTACCACATTATATAAAAAGTCTCAACCCTAACTTAGCCTTCATTTCCCGTTCCATGCGAGACGATGGCCACTGTGAGAGAACGGTTGAACTCTGCCACTCGCGATCTCCTCTGTTCACAATCTCCTCCGGCGACGATCCTCTCCGACGATGATCTCCTCCGGCGACGTCGTCTCCTCCAGCAACAGTCTCCTCAAGCGACGTCTCCTCCTGCAACATCTCTTCCAGCGCTAGTCTCCTCTTGTGACGTCTCCTCCAGCAACGGTCTCCTCTTGTGACGTCTCCGGCGACGTCTCCTCCAACGTCAATTTCCTCCTCCGACGTTTTTCTATGCGGCAATCTCGTCCATCGAGCTACCGTGCTTCGAGTTTCTCCACCAGCGGCAGACTCGTGAGGTAGGTTCTTCTTCCTTTTTTCCTTTGTTCTCTTGAAAATATTTCATTCTGATCGATTGTCTTAGGCTTGCCTTAGATTGGATGAAAAAATTTAATTAAATTGGTTTAAATCTCAGCATAGTAGTCAAAATAGGTTGCTTACTGTTCTCTTTATTTTGCTTTGATTGGTTAATTTGATGGTGAATTCTACTCTGCTTTTCTTGTTTCGAGAAGGTAGCGTGTGTGACTTCTTAGTTGCATGCTCTTGATTTGTTATTTTTTTATTTTTAATGGGTTTCATATGCATGTGAATGGCAATTAGATTGTTATTTCTATCATTGATCTGATAAGCAATATGTATGGGAAGCAGTTGCTGACAGTGTAGTCTTTTCTTCCAACAAATAAGTTGCTGACAATAAGTTATTTCTGACTTCTTTTGTTCCTTCTCTCATTCTTTTCTTTCTTTCAGTGTAGTCTTCATGTTTGAGAAAATGCGTGATCTTCTTTTTTGTGTTGGTTGAGGATTTTTTCAGAACTTTGAGGTTGATGAGATGGTAATAGAGAAAAGGCAAGAACAAGTTGGAGGTGAAACAATGGTGGGGACTCCCATTAATGGAAGATCAAGGCAAGTTTTTTCACTTGTGAATGGTGTTGGTGGTGGCCATGATCTTACTCCTGGTAGTGCTCCACCAAGCAATGCTGGATTAGACTATGGCATAATAGAGTTCACAAGAGAGGATGTGGAAGCACTCTTAAATGAGAAAGCCAAAAGAAAAGACAGATTCAATTATAAGGTTAGTGAAATTTAATTGAGCTAATTTGATAATTATAATTATAATTACCTGTTGTATCAATTGCTTATCTGAATTTCAGATCAAACGGGTTATCAAAGTTGGAGAAGCAACTGGTAGGTAACTGTTGCCTCTGATAATTTGGCTCTATATGATGGGCTGATTCTTCAGGGTTCCTAACAACTCATCACATTCTCATACTTTTGGAATTAGAGTTGATCAATTAACCTAAGAGATTGACATGTCATATATTTTGTTGTTCTGAGGCAACATTCAATTGAGACATAATGAACATAATGAGATACACTCACATGGTATTTTTCTTCTCCCATTTTCCCTTTTTATATTGTCAACTGTTAGATTTTATATATGGATATATACATAATCATATTGCTCCTGCAGATCAAATCCTTTAATTTCTTTCATTGGCCACTATGTTATTAATTAACTATTTTATTTATGAGAAACATGTGGAAAGAAGGGAATGAATTTGCTTTAGTTACCTTCCTATCAATCTGAAATATTGTGTGGCTGTCTTATTGTAATATAGGTTCAAAATTAGATGAAAGTGATAATATCAAAAGTGTCTTGGAAATGCTTATGAAAATGGTTATAAGAACTTATTAAGGAATCAATGATGTCATTTTGGTTTCATGCAGTTGCACAACTCACAACTAAGATTCAGCATCTATTAGTTGTTCTACACAAGAAGGTGAGTTACTTCTTCCAACATCTCTCATTGATCTTAATCTTCTATATATTGAAATGAAAATAACTACTGGTGGCAAAAGAGAATTTTGAAGCAACCAATTTCATACGGATCTGGAGATATTTCTATTTGAGTTAGACTTCTATTAAGCTGTATGTATGTAAAGTTATAGATAAGTTACTTACAGGATCCTGGGCAGTGTGGAAATGTATTGAAAGGATTTGAGGGAATTTTTGTCTTCCTCAAAGAACACTGCACTGTACAGAGTTTCTTCTATTTAGCTTTCCTTTTAAATTTTGTTTTAAAATAGTCAATGTCATTATTTTTAAAAAACTATCTCAAGAGGCAATATTTAGCTTTCCTTTTAAATTTTGACTGTTGTACTGTGATATTTGAAGATAAGGTTGATAAGCAAAGAACTTTGCTACCCAGCAAAAAGTAATTTAATATTAAATTTGATGAATGGATGTAATGCAATATTATTCGTTGGGTGTAAATGATGCCATATTGCCACTTTATTAGATTTTTCGTACTATTATTTTGCTTTTTATAATAAGAAGCATCTTTTTATAAGCAAAAGTAGTTCAAACTTCTGGTATGAACCAAAAGAATAAGTGTTTCTATAAGATAACAATCATGTTTTGTGGTTTCCTCATTTCCTGTAGTATAGGTTCAGATGTGGTATTGATTTTGTAATTTGCCTTTGAATATATCTCATCTGCAGATGAATTCTGGTCTAGTACTAATAGTAGTGAGTAAACCATTTTCTTGCAGCTAATTTATCAACGAAGGGCTATTCATATCTCCTTGCAGAGCATCCTTCGGGGGTTTATTTTGGTTGGGCTGGATTATCATCCAGGGGTGTTTTTAAAATGGTCATGAACATTGGTTGGAATCCATATTTTGACAACAAAGAAAAGACTATAGTAAGTGTTCTGATCATTCATCTGTAGTAAAATAATTATTTGCCTCATAAGTTTCTTGATGATACCTTTCTATCAACACAGGAGCCTTGGATACTTCACAAGTTTGATGAGGATTTCTATGGGGAAGAACTTCGGCTCATTATAGTTGGTTACATTCGTCCCGAGGTATTAGCTGAATGAGTATTTCTTGTGTTACTTGTGTTGCATATACTTTTTAAGATTCACTAAAACCTGGCATTGTGTGCATATATAGGCCAATTTTCCATCCCTTGAAAGCTTAATAGCTAAGATTCATGAAGACGGTGAAATTGCTGAGAAGGCTCTTGAACTTCCCTTGTGCTGGGATGCTGATCATGCTTTTATCGAATTAACACTATAATTGAGAATGCGTTATTAATGAATTTTTCCAAAAGAATATCTTAAGTGGTGTTTTCTTCTTTCTTGATATCACTTAAGCAAAGTTTTAATCTTGTGTCATTAAATCATGTATGTTTATGTAGGGGTCTGCTCAAGATGAAGTCATTGCTAAAATGAGAAATGCATTTCTGGAAATTGTTAAGAAATATAAAGTCTTTACTGAAGAGGAGAGGAAGAAGGTTAATTTTTTACACTTGACTACCTCTATACAAAATCTATTGCCTTTAGCAATTTTTTAATAATAATTGAGACTTTAGGTTGTGGCAGTTGGTGGACTGCATGTAGTTGGCACAGAGCGTCATGAGTCCCAGAGAATTTATAATCAGGTTTGCATTCTTTCCTTTTCTTGAGAATAGATTCTGGCATTACACAGCCAAATGCCTTTTATAATTCTCAGCTATCATAGCCCCTATTCACAACTCCTTTCATGGATATATTGTTGAATAGTAGTTAAACTTGAAACTTCAATTTCTATTTTTAGTAATCTATTTTATGTGCAGCTGCTGTGCAGAGTCATTGATCACCAGAAATATTATTAGTAACAGTGTGAATGTGTAGGGTCATCTTCTTTTTCTCCCTCTTCACACTTTTAGATCTAGTTCATGGTTTAGTAGGAAGAAACAGGGAATGCATGTTCTTTTTTTATTGTGTATTTTTACTTTGATTGATCTTTTGGATTGTTGTTCTTGTTGACGAGGGTGCTAGAGGTGGTGGAATTTTATTACATGTTGATGAAAAGAGAACCATCGCAACCGTCTCGACGCGAATGCAGCTCCAACGGAATCGTGGAGGCAGTGCTGGCTCCGGGAAATGCACGGAATTGCGGTAAGTGCTCTGTTTTCTTCATTTTACGCTAAATTTACAATTATGCTCTGTGATACTGTGAAAATCAACTAGTCAAATTTTAATTTTGCGATAAGGTGTTAGAGTTTTGATTCTTTGGTGTGTGAGTATGAGGCTGATGGATGAGGTTGAGAAGGATACTATGAACACCTTAGTTCTCGGCATACTTTAAATGTATGGATGGAATACACTACATCTGACTCAAAATAATTGTCGGTGTAGTACTTTCTAGTTATATTTAAATTATGAAAATGGCTTCCATGCAGATGTGGGAAAATCTAATTCAGAAGGCAAAAGGAGGAATAGATGTGATTGAAACCTATCTGTTCTAGAATGTTCATGATCCTTCCTCTAGCAATGTACCTCACCACTCTCTTCTTCTGAATTATTATCATGTTCTGTTTTTTTCTGTGTTTCTCTCTCTCATTTGATCTTTGTTTATTGTGTTTTCTGCATGCTACTCAACTCAGTACAATTTTGAAGGAAGATATGATCTAGTGAGATTCATGAAGATAATACAAAAAGTTGATCTCTACGCTCATCTTCGTATTGGTCCTTATGTCTGTGCTGAATGGAACTTTGAGTACCTTCTATTTTCCACTACTACTTTTATAATTTTTAATTTAATTTAATTTATCATTTTTTAGTTGTATATAGAGAATTTTCTGTTTGGCTGAAGTATGTTCCAAGAATAAGCTTGGTCTGCAAACCAGCTTCAGCCTCCTTTCTGTTTACACAAGAGAGAATTTCAGTTCAGATTATAATCATACTTTATCCTTCTCTGTTCCGTATACTACTTATTCTATTATTTATTTTTCGTCATTAACAATATAGCTTGTTATATTATCGATACAGAAATGGCGAGAGTACGCATCAAGAGGACTATCGGGGTAAACATCATTTGGTTGCAACCAACGAAATGAAATTCTGCTTGGATGCTTCCCCAAAACAAAAGCTTATTTCTAAGTTCAAGAGAGGTACATTTACTCCTTGCAGATGGGATGCAAATCAGGTATGCTTTACTCCATATTTCACATACAAGATTTGCATGTGGCCCTTAATCTCTAGAAATAAGTATAGAAGCCTGCATTGGCCCAATTTGTATTTTGTTGATTGATATACATAGATTCTATTGAAAGCTGATCTATCCAGTGTTTCAACATATGTGAAAGCTGAATCCAAATGGGACCATGGTAAAAAATTACTCCGGTCTATGTGTAATAGCAGAATCTGCCAAAGGTAAAACTGTAAAATTATAAACATTTCTCAATTGGATAACACTTTTATAAGTCTTTACGGTGCTTCTTTGTTATTCTTAATCCAAATTGGTCATTCATGCAGATAGTATTAGTCCTGGTGGGATTTGCTCTTGGATTGCAAAAGGAAGAAGATGTGAATAGCCAACCGTCACTTTAGATGAATCTTAATAATCAATATATCATTCAAGAATTTAATAGACTCTTAATTCCTTACTTTATATACGTGTTTAGGTGAACTATATGTTGCTTTCTTCAATTTAAGTGAACAAAAGACAGTGATAAGTACAAAGACATCGTCTCTGGCTGAAGTATCTTTTTTTTTATGAATTGAACCAATTGAGAACTTGATTTGCAGAGAGCAATGCAAGGATTTACTAGAAGATTGTGGGATTGATGAAGAGTGAGGGTCTCTTGGCCGAAATTGGTCTAGCACATTATAATAAAGCTTCCAGTTTAGTATTTCAATAAACTCTCTCGCATTCTTTGATAATGATAGTGTTTGATGATGAAAACCAAGTGCAGGAGAATAGCTTCATTTATGTGAGTGCTATTTCTTCTTTTTCTAGCTTCGGTTTGTAAATTATAGCTTTTAATCTTTTAAATAACTTAAATTATATCTTAGTTGACTCTATTAAAGGATTACTTGGAAGTTACTATCTATTAATGCTTACAAGAGGAAGAGGATCGAGAACAGGAGCAGTTATTATAACTTGTTCCAAGTACTACCACTACAAAAGAATAGGAACAGGTTGCTTAAGAGATTGGACTTTCCATAAATGAAGTTCAGCTTATACTTACTTTATTGGACTTATAGAATATGGTGGTTTTTGCCACATTATTTAAATCACTGATACACATGCTCTTTTTACACTATAGGTTATAGATGAGTATATTCAAAAAGTTGATCCTAAATCAGATGGTGCAAAGTGGGACTAGGTTGCTATTTATGACGAGTGTGCAGCCATTTTATATCAGGTGATAATATGATTAAATCCTGAAAAGTTGCTTCATGAATAAGTTACACGTCTCTCTTTCATTGATTACATCACAAGAAGACTTAAATGTTTTCAGTTCCTCAACACATGTCAATCTCTTCTTCTTTCTCTCTTACCAGGTAATAATTAATCTCTTTCTTTAACTTCTATATATACATTTCTTTAACTTCGGTTATTTATTTATTTATTTATTTATTTATTTATTTTTAATGCAGATTCTAGGTTTATTGGTTATTGTGATTCTAGATCATTATCTTCCTAAGAGATTCATTGCTAATTTGATTGTACTTCTGATATTTGGTTTTCTTGGCTACATGTGCATTTCAGAGAGACACAATTCAAGCTGTGACAAATTTTGCCAAACGGAATAAATTGCCTATTCTCATGCAAAAACAGATGATTGCACATTTGCATATGAAGTACAGAACTGATATAGAAGGGCAGCAGCAGCAAGAGTTTAAATACATATTCATATTCCATTTAAATACATTATTAGATATTAACATAGTTTAGGGAACTGGATGGTAGATTTGACTGATTAGTGTTTATTGCAATGCTTGTATTTTGGTAAGTTTAGTAAGACAAGGTTTTGTATAGGAGTTATTACTTTTGATTTTCAATAATAAAAAATTATATATTATATTAATATTTTGTTTATGAGTTATATAATATTTCATTTATGGATTATGATTTTTTGCTATTGTGAAATTTTAATCATATTTATTTAACGCGATAAAAATGACGGTAAAAATTGTTTTTTTAAACGATAAAAAATGTCACTGTCAGGGTAAAATAGCGGTTCAAAAATGCCATTTTAACCAACCAAAACACTACTGTCAGGGTAAAAATGGCAGTTCAAAAATGCCGTTTTAACCAACCAAAAGGCCACTCTGTCAGGGTAATAATGGCGGTTCAAACCGCCGTTTTAACCTATCCAAAAAGTGCCATTTTAACCCTGAGAAATAACGGCGGTTTGAACTGCCATTTTAACCAACCAAAATGCCACTCTGTCAGGGTAATAATGGCGGTTCAAACTGCTATTTTAACTTATCCAAAAACCGCCATTTTAACCTGAAAATAACAGCGGTTTGAATCGTCATTTTAACCTATTCAACCGCCATTTTAACCCAGGAAATTGTGGCGATTTTCAGAAAACCACCGTAATAACCAGAATGGCGCCCAAAATTACGTCACTTTAGGAAACCCCCATTATTGATAATAATGGCAGTTCAAACCGCCGTAAATACCAAAAAATCTACCGTTTTTACCAGAATTTTTTGTAGTGATAGATGGATGTCAAAACACTACAAAGAAAAAAAAACTAACCACAAAGAGAATTATTAAAGTCTAAATCTTAGCCTAAAACATGAAAACAAAAATAGAGACAAAAAATAGGAGAAGAAACAAAAAAAAATGGAGGAAAGAAAGAAAAAGAGGAAAGGAATAGAAAAAAGGAGAAGAAAAATAGGAAAAGAGAAAAAAAATAGTAAAAGGATGATCCAAAAAGGAAGTAGTAGGCGGAAAAAAAAGGAGAAAAATTAAAGAGAAGAACAGAGAAAAGAAAAAAGAGAAAGGAGAAAAGAAAGGAAGGTCACTGATGGCTAAGCTGAGCAGTGACAATAGCTCTCCACCACAACTTGCCTTTTTTTTTCTTAGACAGGAGGAGCTTGGATTTTGGTTTCGCAGAAGAAAGGAGTTAAAAATTATTCTTTAACTCAATAAAAAAATTAATTCTATATATAAAATTTGATTACTACCTTTATAACTAACATTCATTTGTTTACATAATAATAAACTTTCCTAACTTTTAAGTCTTATATATTCAACCATTAATCTCTATGGCTCTTTCTCTTTCTTTTTGAGGAAAAAGAAAAAAGAAACGATTGAGGAATATTGTCGCTACATTAACTTACAAGACTATAGTGATTCTCCATCTCCTCCTCTATTTCTCTCCCACTCTTCTTTTTTTCTCTTCTTTCTATCTCCACCTCCTTTTTTTAGCATTTTCTTCATCTTCCTCATTCACCCATTCTTTCTTTTTATTTTTTCTCTTTTTTGTCATTTTTTTCTATTTTTCTGGCCATTTTCTCCTCTCTTCTGATGTATATTTCTTCTTTTGTGGTGTTCTTAATTTTTTTTAATGAGTAATTTTGATATG
>NC_029793.2:119830778-119869994 GCF_000816755.2 Arachis ipaensis
TGGTAAAAATATTTTCAGATTTTTAAAAAAAATATATTATAAAAAAAATATTTCTCTAATCAAAATATTTGCAAATTCAAAAAATTTAGATTTATTCAAAAAGACAAAAAGAATATATTGCAATGTTAAAACACATCTGTATAGATCCTAAAATTAAAAATATTTAAATTTGTCTCTATTTTTAGTTATTAAAACTATCTGCAATCAAAATTTGTACCCATTATTAATAAATGATTCATTATAAAAATATTTATTTTGTTTTTGGAGTTAAATATAATATTTTTTTTATATGTAAATGCTATTTGACTTTTCCTATAAATAAAATTTAGTTTTTTTATGTAAAAAAATCTTTTATATTTTGTTCATTATTCATTGTCATAAAAAAGAAGTTTTTAAAAATGTTAGCAAATATTTCAATAGATATAAAAAATTATTTCACTGATAAGTTGAAGGCGTTGACGATTTTACTGGATAGATGGCACAAAGATAATTTTAAAGACATGGACAATAAAATGAAGAAATTTGAGGATGAGATTAAGAAATTTGATAACATGATTAATGTTGGTGCATATGATGGCACATTAAAGACTAGAAGGAAAGTACTAGTTAGTTTTTCTAAGAAATGGTACGTTATAAAAGAGATTCATTAGAAGTAGATGTCTCAATTTCAACATACTAAGAATATGAATAAAAACACTAGATACTTTCATAATATAGCCTCGACAAGAAGGAGGAGCAATAGGATTGATGCACTAATAATCAATGAAGGATTGGTACAAAATCAAGTTAAAATAAAGATTGTGATTAGGTGATTCTTCAAGGAATTGTATCGTCAGGAACATGCTCTTATGATTGGTTTTCGTGATGGGTTGGTAAATCAGATTGATGAAGCTGTGTTTGTAGCGTTGGAAATGATGCCATTTTTTGAAGAAATCAAGGATGCAGTAAGGAATTGGGGGTCAATGAAGATTTCATGCAGTGATGGATATAATATGAATTTCATCAAGAAGTGCTAGGAAGAGATTGGGCATGAGTTCACTGCAGTTATGATGGATTTTTTCAGACTGCTAGGCTACCAACGAATGAAAATGTAACATGGATAGCGCTTACTCCAAAATTTGTGGAGGCTAAGGAGATCAAAGACCTTCATCCAATTAGCATGGTTGGATGTGTTTATAAAATAATATTAAACATGATGGTGAGAAGAATGAGATTAGTGATGCCAGAATAGTAGGGGAGACACAAAGTGCTTTTGTAAAGAATGGAAAAATATATTATGGAGCTCTTATTGCGTGCAAGACGGTTCAGTGGCTGAATCAAAGAAAGAAGAAAGCGGCCATTATCAAGTTAGATTTCCTGAAAGTCTATGATAGAGCTAGATGGAACTTTGTGAACATTGTGTTATAAAAGATGAATTGTGGTCACAGGTGGAGGGATGGTTCAGGGAATGTGTAAGCTCAGCCTCTATGTCAGTTATGATTAATAGGTCACCATCAAAGCCGTTCAAGATGGAGAGGGGTTTAAGACAAGAAGACCCGCTTTCTCCTTTTCTGTTTGTCTTTGTTGTTGACGTCTTGAATAGAATGGTGGGGGAGACAGTTAGGAATGGTCGCATATTTCCACTGCTAGTTGGAAGGGATAACATAGAATTATCGCATCTTCAATTTGCGAATGATACTATTTTATTTTTTCCTCCGGAGACAAAAACAATAAGAAGTTACAAAAGGCTCCTATGGTGTTTTGAATTGATGTCTAGACCGGGAATTAACTTTAATAAATCAAATTTGATATCGGTAAATTGTGAGCAGCGATATGGGTGACTAACATGTAACTTATTAGGTTATACAAAAGCTATTCTACCTTGGGATCTCTTTACGAGAAAACTCATGGTTGGTTAAGACTTAGAAATTGGTAATAGACAAAGTAGAGAAAAAACTTGGTTTATAGAAGGCGAATGTTCTCATGCTAGTTCTAATGAAATCTGTGCTCAATAGCTTGCCAATTTACTATACCTAAGCATGTATAAGATGTCAAAAATAGTTGCAGAAAAATTAATTGTTTTGTAGTAAAGATTTCTATAGAATGAAGAGAATAGAAACAATTGTATGTCTCTCGTAAAATGAAAATTGGTGCAGGCTTTGAAAAAATCAGGTGGGTTGGGTGTATGCAATGCAATGATAAGGAATACAGCTCTTTTGTTTAAGTGGTGGTAGCATTTTTCAAAAAAAATTATTCGTTGTGAAAAAAAATTTTGTGCTTTGTCAATAATTTATATTCCAATAAGATGCTATCTTCTCAGATATTACCTACAAGAGAAGGATCATGGAAAGATATATGTCAGATGCAAATCAAGAAACAACAGGTGAGGGATAAGATGATTCGGGAATTGTCTATGGGGCTAGGGGATGAACGAAGAACTCGTTTCTGGGAAGATATATGATTACAATGTGGTTCTTTAAAAGATAGTTTTTTAAGACTTTTCTTGATTTCAAACAAAAAAGGACCTGTTATAGAAGATTGTGAATTTTAAAATAGGCTAGAGTGGATATGAAACTTTTATTAGAGGAGAGATCTCTACCAATGAGTTGAAAATTCTCAACCAACTTCATGATATATTAAGGCTAGTTAAACTATCAACTAGGAGAGAGGATAAAGTGGTATTAAATTTGATAAAAAAAAGTGTATTTTTTACTAACTTTTTTGTACAGGTTTTGTAAGAATAAACTATTCCGGAAGACATAACAAGTTACAGCTAGACTAGAGCTATTTGGAGAGGATTGGTTCCTCTAAGAATTGAACTTGTTTGCATGGTTTATTTTGGTGGGTAGGATGAACACTAAAGAGAGATTTAGTAGACTAGAAATCATTGGTTATAGTGATAATATTTGTGTTTTGTGTAAGAATGATATCGAATACACTGATCACTTGTTCTTTAATTGTAAGTTTATCTTGCAGGTTTGGAGTGCATAGATGACACTCTTTAGTAGAGCGTGGGTCATGTCGAAAAGCATCGGACAACACTTTAAAAATTAGACCGGAGAGTCTAGTAAAAATAAAGAGCGAAAGAAGTGATTAATCGGATTCTTTACAATAACTTGAGATATTTAAAAGAAAAAAAAATGAAAGAATATTTAAGAATAAAAAGACAGATATTAATGTCCTTATCAACAAATTCTTCTCGTACTATAAAAAATGGTATAATATTGATTTAGTTGGTTGTTGATGGTAATATCAAAAATTATTATAGATTATTTTTGCTGTTGTTATAAATTATTTTGTTTTTTCTCTGTATTTGTGTCTGTTTTTATTCTTCTACCTTACTGAGCTTTTTAGTTTTAAAAAGATAATAAAAAAATAAAAAATAGGTTTAAATAAAAAATTATAGCAAATGATATTGAGAGGGGTCTTAATGCCCTTTTAGCGATTATTTACGTTAACCATTCATTACTGAAATTGTATTTTGTTTTCAAATCCATCCATGAATCCTTTCAACTCGATCTTTCAAGTTGCTTTGCTCTTTCATTCTCTAATTCATAGAATTCGATTTTCTAAAACCCCTTAATATTCTACTTTTTGAACCTTTCTTATTTGTTCTTGTCTACTAGCTGCCAAAAACAGTTTCAAGCCAGGCCGGTGATTTAATTTTTTTGTCTAATAATTGGCAACAAAATAATTAACAATTTAATTTAAAAAAATAATAATCTATACTTATTATAATGAGGATTATTTTTTATAAATATTTTTCTGTTCTTTCTTTTCTTTTCAATTTTATTTTGTTATTTATTTTGTGTTCTTTTATTTTTATAAAAAATGTCATATATATAATTTTAAATTAATCAACAAAAATATGCTGTAATATAACTTTAAATTAAGAAAAAAATATAGCACACACTATAACTACTACAAATTTCTAACCAGAATTATGCATAACTTACACGAATGTATACGAGTTAGTCCTCTGAAAAGACTAAAGTTATTTATCATCTCAAGTAATTTTATTATTATGTAAAAAATCGTTGCATTGTTTTGAAATTACTAATTGTTGAACTTAACTGGATGCATCTATCTTGGGTCAGATAAATATCATTATTGATTGTTAATGAACCAACAGTAAAAAATGTGTGCTATTATTCCACATTGATATAGTTGACCTAGTTACTCGATCAAAGTCAAAAGCGTGGCACCAAAGTCACTTTGCCCGATTAATTTTTATTATTATTTTAACAGAAAATTTTAGAACCACCATATTTTAATAATTTTAATTAATAATTAATCAATATAAATACTAAATTACTTTTAACAAATAAATTATATTAATTTATGTATAAAAATTTTGATAAATATAAATATATACTATATTAATTTCTGTGTATAAATTCTAATAAATATAAATATAAATAAAAAATAAAAATTAGTATTACTGACCAAATAAATTGTGTAAATATAATTTTGTGCGTAAATTTTTGTAAATATAAATAAAAATTATTATTGACCAAATATTAGACTAAAATAATAATATTTATTAATAACATAACATTATTAATTTACATTTTTTTTCATATAACATTATTGATTTACATTTTTTTTCATATTATTATTAATTATTATGCATTTCTTTTTTTCATCATCATCATCATTTGTTTTCTTTACAATATGTGTTAGATGCGTTGGAAATTCAATTATTATATAGTTATTAGGCCGATAGAAAAGTACATTCATACACACAACTTTTCAAAAAATAAGGTATGAAATGCAAGGAGCTGAGAATTAACTAGATATCACAAATGTGAATGGGAAGCACTCCACAAATTAAACACCATATATAGTAACCAAATTCTTAATTCTTAATTTGCGTAAAATAAACATGGCGGTGGGAATTAAGTGCCATAGAATTGTTGCAACAGAGCACGTGTTTGCTCCATAGCCATATAGCCATCATCACATGCTCCACCATGCAATGCAACTAACACACCATGTGTTTGCATATTGCATCCATGCATGCACCATGGATGATGCCCCATCATCACTTAGCTTGCATATCCCCCTGATTTTCTTCTCCCTTGTTTGCTTGCTTGCGTGTCAAGATAATAATCTTATATATTATTGATTATTACATTTTCCCTCCATTGTTTCTGATAATAAGTAATAATATTGGTCCAACTGCTATGCTATTCCTACGAAGATATATTTTTTTTTACTGTCTATAGTATTTTTTCATAAGTTAAAGATTAATTTGTTACAAATTTAAATTTTATTTAAAAATTTATCATTGACCAATAAATTATTATATACACAATATAAAATTTAAATCTTTAATATTTACTAATCAAATCTTTATCACTTAAACAACACACTAGATCACTATCTTAATATAACACTTCACACAAAATTCTAAAAAATCAAAACACTAAACATGCATGACCACATTTTAATTAGCCTGCACAAAAGGAGGACGTATATGTGTGTCAGTGTGTGTCTACGCTGCCCTAGTGCACGTCTTATCATCACTTAAAATTGTGTCCCCTTAATTAATTTTGCTAGCCTTTTAATTAATGTGGTCGAGATAGTGTTAGCTAGTTTATTAATAAACGTTGAGTTAAATGTATATTAATGAAAAAAATTTACGTAAAAAGATAACAAAATTCAATTTATAAATTTTATTATTAAAAAAATGTTAAAGTTTTTTTACTAATAATAATTTTAGCATGTGTTCTAACAAAATCCTATTAGTATCATAGGTTAGCACTTCAAATTTAGGTCAGCAGGCTAATAATAGATTGAGAGTAAGAAATAAATTGGGGTGGACCCAACCTAACTTATCATTAATTAAATTATTAAAGCACGAGGGATTAATAACGTCCACATTTCATAATGCTAACTCGTGCAAATTTTTAGGCCACCCATATATGTAACTTGAATTTAATAAGTAAAAACTGCAACCTTTCTAACAGTACACAAATGAATCTTATTATCTTTTCCCCTCAAAGTTCATTTTATCTAAGTTTAACTAGTCATGTATATATATCACGTCAAGTTAAATGAAAAGAAATGATACTCGTATACGTGACTATAATTATATTATTAGTTATTTTATATTTTAATTTATATATATACGGTAGTCTTATTTTTATATATATTAAAATTAAAATGAATAAATCAAAATTATTATCAGTTTGAGTTTATTAAAAATGACCAGAAACGTTTTTCATTTAATTGGATCTTTTAGGATTTAATGGATATTCTAATATTTGTCTTATAATCCTAACAAAAATACAATAGAAATATAGAAGGATGCTAGGAAGATAATAATTTAAAAAAAAAATTACCAAAAGTATTTGTGAAATTTACGAATATTGACAAAATATTCATAAATTAAGGAAAAGATAAAGTATATTTTTTATTTTTGAAATTTGACAAATTTTAAAATATTTCTAAGTTTTATTTTATTTTAATTTTGTTCCAAAAATTTTCGATTTGAATCAAATATATCTCTGATGGCTAATTTTTCAAAAAATTTAAGGCCGATTCAACAACAATTTCATAAGAACAACTCTCAACACAAGCAAATCAAGTATAATTTTCATGCATTATTGTTAGATTGGTCTTAAATTTTTTGAAAATTTAGCCGTCGAAGGTATATTTGATGCAAATCGAAAACTTTTGGGACAAAATTGAAACAAAATAAAATTTAGGGATATTTTTGAAATTTTTACCAAACTTTAGGGACAAAAAATATACTATTACCCTTAAGGAAATTAACATTCTGCCAATGAAAGATGGGTCCATACAACAAAAGTATCAAAACCCTAATTTTTTGTTGATTTTTTAATAAAATTTCCAAACTACTCCATCCTCAACCTCAACTCACTTTTTTAACCTTTCATAACCCAACTTACACCTTTAAAATCCTTGCCATGGAATCCAAAACTACTCCTACAACAGACCAGACCGAAACCATTGGTAGTGGTAGTGGTGGAGGATCAGACCTCAAGTAGTTCAGTCATAAATTTACAACCCATACTGAAACCAAATTAATCAAACACCAAAAAATTCTCAAAACATAAAGATTTTTAAATCCATTCATCAAATTTCAATTCACTTTAGCAAAATCAGAAGCAGAAACAGTCATCAACCATCAAAACTAACAAATCCATTCATCCAATTTGAAATTTACTTCAGCAAAAATTAGAAGCAAAAGTAACCATCAACCGAATCTTCTATAAATCAATCTCAACCTTCATAAAAAATAGAAGCAGATTTAAAAAAATTAGAACAGCATCTTTTTAGTAGTAACTAAATTAATTTCTTGAAAAGAAGAAAAATAAAATAAAAATATTTTTTTAAAAAAGAAAGACATTTTTCTTTGCAGGCTGTAACATCGTCGGTGGCAGAAATCCTTTCTTCTCTGATTTCTCTTTCCTGAACCCTCTTTCTGCATGCAGCAGCATCACTACCCCTCTCTCTTCTCAGGCGTGCGACGATGGCGTTCTCCTCGACTAGGACAGGCGCACCACGGCAACGTTCTCTTCAGATTGGGCCAAAGGCGCGCGACGAAGGTGTTGTAGTCACCTTGAGAGTGAGAGGGAGAAGCAGTAAGAGGGGAGAAAATTGGCGGTGATGGAGTAGGTGGGTGGTGGACGGCGGTGAAAAAGTAGGAGGAGAGTTCTGTGACTCTGTGAGAGTTTTTGAGAAAGGGAGGAGTAAGGCGAGAGGAAGAAGTAAGAAGAGAGGGAGTGACAGTAGAATGTGATTAGGGTGGGGTAGTTTGGGAATTTCATTAAAAAAACAACAAAATATTAAGGTTTTGATACTTTTGTTGTACGGAACCCATCTTTCACAGATTTTTGTTTTCGTCATGAACGAGCAATGTTTATTGATTTGGTCATTGAAGCTAGTGGGTTAGGGCCCACTTCAGTTGGTCATGAGGGCTATTGCTTTAGCAATTTATATCTGTAGAACTTAAACAAATGAGCCCAACCTAATAGAATCATTGAGAAACCCACTATACACACCAAGGTTATCAGAATCGGATCCATGAGTGAATCGGATAATGAACTAGTTTAACGATGCATCTGTGGTTAGATCGTGATTAAATCGATTTGATAAAGTATATAAAAAAATTATTTAAATATATCTATATAAAATTAAAATATATTTTAAATATTATATTAAAAAATTTTTTATTAATATTTTAAAGTTTTTAATATTTGATTTAATAAAAAATATTCTCAAATTAATGAAATTTGGTCTAAACTTCTTTTGATTTTATGGTTGGCTTTATCCCAAAACTAGAAGCACCACACTGTTGAAAACATTTTTTTAAAAGGATTAACTACTAATTCGGTATCTAAAAGATTAAGTTGTTGATAAAAAGGTGTAACATCCTTACTATCAGAATGTCACGTTTTTTGTTGCGCCACTTTGATAGTGAGATTGTTACGACGACTTCCATATATATTTAATAATAAAATATGAGCCTTTAACTCGAAACCGTATCGCTTTTTTTTTTAAAACCCGGAAATACTTTTCATCGTCCTTGTTGGTTCTCAATACATGATTTTTAAGAATTGTCGTAAGAGGATATTTAAAAGAAAACTGTTATTCGATAGCAGTAATTATCACTCGTCTTATGAATCTTTTTGACAACTAACTGTTAATCATCCAAAAACCTAAAAATTTTCGAAAACTATTAGTTAATTACCCAAAATTCAGATTCATATTTTGAATTTATAAAAACTCTAATTAAACACAATATCTCATAACCTTTCACTACATGTACCAAAGGAGCAATTTCATCAAACTTACTACTGATTCATCCAATCATAGCCTCCGCCCCAAACATAACCAAAACACGGCCTCCGGCCCAAAACAGTATGACATTACAGCCTTCGCCCCAGCACAAAATCAAATCACACTCCAACCACCATAATCTGAACCATTAGTCACAATCACAAGTAATGCAGTTCAAACACAATCAAGAGTAATTACATCAAGTATAGCAATTAGCAGTTAAGCAAAATTATTCACATAGGCAAACCAAGTACAATATGCACACATAAACAATGTCACATAGATTCAAATGATGCATGCCTGTCCTATGGCCGATGAGCTCATCTGTCGGTTATACAGCCAAACCTGACATGTCCGGAGCAAGTGAAATCACTCCACTGCATCTACCCAAAAAGGTATATCTGGCAAACAAAATCACTTTGCTGCAACAAGTAGAATCACTCCACTGCAAGTAATGGCAAACAGAATCACTCCGCTTCGGCAAGTGGAATCACTCCACTGTAATTCATAAGCAAGTATAATCACTCTACTGCAGCAAGTGGAATCACTCCACTGCAAGTAAATCATTTTCAAAATCATTCTCATCATAGCTCAATCATAATCAATCGCTCATCACCACTTAACATCATAATCACTCCCATCATATCCTAATCAAATTCATTCATCCTGATCTCTCAATATCATTTTCCTTTAAAACCAAAACCAATTTAGTTTTATAACGTTTTTCGAAACCTTCAAAACAACGTCACTCTTAATCCATTCTCATAAAACTCATATTTACTCAATCAAAATCTCCTAAACCAACTTCAAAATCATTTTTCAGTTTAAATCTCTTTCAAAAGACTCAAGAAAATCATTTATTTTAAATTCACTAAATACTTTTCAAAACATAACCTTTTCATAAAAAGAAATCAAATGAAACTCTTTCTCAAGTTTACTAACTTTCTAAAGACTAAAAAATCATCTCTCTTTATTAATTAAATTCAAATATTGTAAATTCACCAAACTCTTCAAAAGGTAATCCTTTATTTCAAATTCAAAACATAACTCTTTTCATATTGAATCGAACTCAAAACATAAGTCCTTTCTTAAATAATTCAAACTCGAAACATAATCCTTTACTTGGTAAATTGAATTCAAAATAGTATAATTTTTTTCTTAACTAAATAAAACTCAAAACATAATCATTTCCTTAATAGTTCAAAATCAACTAACATAATTCTTAAATCCAAGACTTTCTAATCAATCATTTCAAACGAAATTTTTAATTTTTATAGAAATTTCGGCAGAATCTCTAAAATTCGGACTTTGCCACCCTTCAAGGGTCCCAACAACCAAACCAAACATCTCTCAATCATTCAAATCATTTCCAATAAATTATTATCTCAACAACTCCAACTCAACTCAAGAAAATCAATAAAAACCCAGAATTCGAACAACCAATCCAATAATTCACAATAATTCAACCTCAATTATCAATACGCATTCAAACGCTCAATAATCAATATATCAAAATTCAGAAACCAATTTAATCAATAAATAAATCAATCATTTATCCAAAACAACTTAGTTCAATCCATAAAACTCATGTAATCATCAAAAGTATATTATTTGTATCAATATCAATTTATAACAATTCTTGAGAATAAAATAAGTTTAAGGAAAGCGCTCCTACCTCAATCGAAACTCAACTACGCGACAAAACTCTTTTTCTCTCGGCCCGAAACAGTGATGGTCGCAACCACAGCTCTATAATGCTCTCGCGACAACAACCACAACTCCAAACACAACATGCAACAACCGAAATTCGATCCTATGTTACCAAAATCTCAGAATCTATAACCAAATATAACAAAATACTTATACGCTAGCGATGAAGGTTTCAGAACAGAGATACCTACTGTAACAAAGGAAAACGCAAAAACGGAGCAGCCATAACTCCCGTGGCGGTTCCGGTGATGATGAAAAACCTCAGCGATAACTACAACAACAACACAATGACCACAATATCCTTAGACATTGAAATGATGGAAACCGGAACAAGAACACCCTTACCAACGGTGTTTTTCGGCGACCACAGAGCTCCGGCAACGAGGACAGAAGCTCCGGTAGCGATTTCCAATGGCCAGCACGGCGGCGGTTCGCAACGGTGACACGGCACTAGCGGCAAGACATTACCGTCGTCCTCCGTGCATCACTCCCCTGGTTCTCTCTCCCTCGGACGCGTCTTCTTCCTCAGCAGCGGCAAAACCAATGGTGGCGACAATGGCGAGGCGGGCTGGACGATGGCAGTAGCGCGGCTCTCAAATTAGGGTTAGGGTTAGGGTTTTAATTTGGAAAAAAGGAGTAAGGGTAGGTTGGTAATTTCAAATAAAAATAGGAATAATATAATAATTGAAAACTAATTTTAATCCAACAATTATTATATATAAGAATACTATTTCTTCTTCAATTTACAAATTATTTCAAATAAATACTCTAATCCAAGAATTCGAGATAATATAATTAATTTTTTTATTCATAAAAATAAAAGTTTTAACTTATTAAAATAATTTCTAAAATTAAAATTTTTAATGAAGAAATAAATTGAAATTGACTCATAATAATTTTTTTCAAAAGTTCTAGGTCTTACATTCTACCCACCTTATAAAAATTTTTGTCCTTGAAAATTGATACAAAACGAAAGAGATTTTATATCACTTCACTTTCGAACACATTTAAGGAAAAGCAAAAAGTTCTTAGCATATATACATACAATTTCAAATACCATAATTTTCATATGGAATAAAGATATAATGGTATAAGTGTGATGTGAAACAGAAGTTACAAGACAGGCTTGATGCAAAAGATTACAAAACAGACTGGCGTTAAAACAACATGATTAATGTTTGCACATTGATTGTGTACTAAAAATATAAATCTTTTTTGTACATAAATAATTTTTATAATGACCTAAAAACATGGTAAAAAAAGAGTCAAGTTCCTCCTAAAGGTATTGGGTAAAAGGATAGAACCCAAGAGAGCACCTTGAGGAGTTGAATTTCTCTTAAGTGGAAACTATATTGGTGGAAGTGGATTGGTTGGATTTGGAGTGTAAAGGTGTCATCTAGTTAAAAGAAAACCAAACTAGATGTCCCTTCACTAATGTCACGTGTCATGAGCTTTAGTTTAACTTGTGGAAATCAACTTCTTATCTTTTCAGTTAAAAAGACTTGAGGTGACACAAATACCTAAAGATATTTGGGATAAAAGGAGTAAACCAAATATCAGACTAGAAAACCATTGGACAATAAGATTTTCTCTTGATAATGGTTTTACACTATAAAAAGGACCTCAAGCCACCTCTGTAAGCAAGCTTTTATCTTTACCTTCTTTTTCACGGCTGAAGCAGAGAAGTTAAGAAACCCATCTTTTTCTCTCCCCAAAATTCCTCTCATTGTCCTTCATTTCATTCATTACCTTCACGAGTAAAAACTGGCATTTGGCTGTTCCACGAGAACACTCAACAACCATTAACCAACCCATGTCCACTTTAAACAAAGCTTATTCATCCTCTTGTGACATTAGTGGAGGTCTCAACACTTGTTCTCCACCTCTATTCCTCATTATTAGTTCCTGTATTGCTTATTCGTCATTAATAGAAGTGTTTTCCTCACAAGTAAACTCACCCAAATTACCTGGCGACTCCACTGGGGAGGAACACTTCGACGTGATGACTAAATCTAGCAATATTCATCCTGGGCAGAATCGACCACCTAAGTGACGTTCAATAACCCCTCAGAACCTCAACCTCAGCTTGGGATCACCTTAAGATGAGGACAGACACAACCAAAAAGAAGAACACATGGAGCAGCAGAATCTGGGTGCGGGAGGAGAAGGAGCTCATGTCTACGCGAATTTCTTGACACCCCATGCTGGAGTTACCGCTGGCATGCACACTCATGTAACCATCCCTGCTCATGTGTACAACTATATGATAGACAACCAAATAAATATGCAAGCTTTGATCACAGAAATGATGGCTAGGGATCAAACGAGGTATAGAACTCCCTCACCGCCTCCATTCGCGAATCAGGAGAATATGGAGGAAGACGAGAACACTCCGGTCACTCGTAGAGAGTTGGCGCATATTCTAAAAGGCAAGGGAGAAGCAAGTGAACCTACTTGGGAGATAAGTCCACCATTCGGGCATCATATTTTGGCAAAACCCTATCCTAAGGGGTACCAACCGCCAACCTTTCGTAAATTTGATGTTGCCGGAAGTGCCAAAGAACACATCCTGTCATTCCTGGATGACCTTGGAGTGTTCAGGAACCACCAGGAGCTCAAGATCAAGGAGTTCTCAAAATCATTGACAGGAAGGGCGTTCACGTGGTATTGCAAGTTAAAAGCCAATAGCATCAACACTTGGGAGCAATTAGTGACGGAATTCTGCAATAAGTTCCTAGAAGAGGAACCCTCTATATACATCATGGACCTGGGGAGAGTGAAACAGAGACAAGGAGAAGGATTGGTAGCATTCATCAAGAGATACAGAGATCAAGCTTTACTTTGTATAGACACTCTCCCAGAGCCACAATTGGTGTACGGGTATATTAGAAATGTGGAAGATAGATCCCAAATTTATCTTTCTATGAGCAACATAAACACTTTCTCTGAGCTCTTAAAGAGAGCATCTGACATTGCCGAGGCAATGAAGCACAATGGAAGGAGATCTAAAGAAGTTTCTCCTCTAGAGGTGTGTGCCGCTGATGGCAGGGCCAGAAGGAGTTCCTATTCTAGGGGTGCTAAGAGAAACAGTCCTCCACCCCCGCTACCTCTCTCCAGAGCTCAGGCCATGGTTATCGTAAATGGATGGTTTGAGGTTGGAACATTAAACCCCAGAACAGATAAAGAGCCACCAACACCTAAAGACTTGAGAAATCCAAGATATTGCATGGTGCACCGAAATAGGAGCCATGGGTTGACTGATTGTTATGTGGTGAGGACGATGTTTCATAGGCAAGTGAAGGAAGGGAAGATACTCCTAAATGGAGAACAAAACCAAGAAGGTGTAAAAAGCACTCCTTTTCCTCAACATGATGTTGGAATGATAGGCGTTGAAGGAGAGGTAATGCTGAAACAGATCGTAGATGAAGCAGAAGAGATGGTCATCGTGGAGGAGTCCTTGGATGAAGACACGTTGACAAGAGGTCTTTTGAAGTCTCGAGGTTGTAGAATCATGTTCAACCAACTTGGCTTGGAACCCCACATTCAGAAAGAGGTGGCTAGAGCTCTAATAGGAATCATTCAGAAGCATGAAAAAAGTTTTGGGGGCGTCAACGCTCTGCTCACATGATTAGCAAAGGCCCATGCAAATGCCCTCGTGATTCGGGATCCTGAATCATTCAATGGGAGTTCTACCATAATAAACCATTGTACGTGGAAGCAATGGTAGAAGGCATGAAGGTCAGAAGGGCCTTGGTGGATGCTGGATCGGGGGTAAATATCATACCCACCCATATATTTCTAGAAATGGAAGATTCTGCTGATCAGATAAGGCCTACTCAAGTAGGGCTCAATGCTTTTAATGGAGTGGGTGTGAAATCTAGAGGGTGTGTTAATGCTGTCTTGGAAGTTGGCGCCATAAAGACCAATAATAAGTTTCATGTGGTGGATGGAAGCTCTAGCTACCACATCCTACTGGGACGTCCATGGATTCATTTATATCAGTGCGTTCCTTCAAGTTGGCATTAATGCATAAAGTCTAGCTGGAGAGGGAAGGATATTAGCATCTCAGCCACTGTAACACCCTTTGATGCAGGAGAAGCACATTTAGTGGATGCGAGTTTTTATGAAGAGCTTGCGTTGCCAGTGGTCAACAAAATAAGGCCTGTGCGGGAATGTACCATCGGAACACCCAGACAAAAGGTAGTACAAAAGAACACCCTGATGGAGGAAGCACCAAAAGAAAACACCAAAAAACAAGCAATAGCAATCGAAGACCTAGGGCTTCGTAAGGAAATTCTCCCAGGTGGAGGATATAGGTGGTGTATCCTATAGGAACTCGGGGGTCCAGTGGAGGAAAATTACCAGAACTCTCCTGGCCCCGACATCCTAAGTATACAAGAGAAAGAACATCTGCAAAGCAACATAGGAAATGCCGCTCTCCAATTCCAAGATGAAGCAAAGCAGAAGGAGGAAGAATTGGAAGAGATCGATTTAGGGACTGAAGAACACCCGGCCTTTGTTCGTGTGCAAAGCTCTAGGGGAGAAGGAGAAAATGGATTTGATAGTGCTATTAACAGAGTTCAGAGATGTGTTCGCTTAGAACTATGATGAAATGCCGGGGTTAGACCCAAACCTGGTAACCCACAATTTAGCTGTGAGGAAAGGAGCAACTCCTGTCAAGCAAGCTCCTAGAAAATTCTCCAACGAAATAGAAGCTCAAGAAAAGAAAGAAATCGAAAAGTTACTCGCAGCCAAATTTGTCAAACTAATACAACACCCCTCTTGGTTAGCCAACATAATACCAGTGAAAAAGAAGAATGGACAGATCCGGTGCTGTGTGGATTTTAGAGATCTAAACAAAGCTTGCCCTAAGGATGATTTTCCTCTGCCAGATGTTGATAGAATGGTAGATGCTACAGCCGGATTTGAAAGGTTCTCCTTCATGAATGGATTTAACAGGTACAACCAAATTAGAATTGCTTCGGGAGATGAAGAAAAGACAGCATTTCGAACACCCGTAGATAATTTTTACTATACTGTCATGCCTTTTGGCCTAAAGAATGCTGGAGAAACCTATCAAAGAGCCATGACTGCTAAATTCTACGACATAATGCATGACTTTGTGGAAGACTCTGTAGACGATTTGGTTGTCAAGTCAACATCCGGGAAGCAACACACAGAACACCTCAGAGCTGTGTTCACTAGATGCAGAAAGTATAGACTCAAGATGAACCCCATAAAATGTGCCTTTGGGGTGTCATCTGGAAAGTTCTTGGGATTCAGAGTCCACAAAGGAGGCATTTTAGCTGACAAGGATAAGATTAAAGCTGTCCAAGACATGGAACCTCCGAAAGACATCAAGGGACTTCAGAAGTTCATAGGCAAGCTGGGGTACATTCGAAGGTTCGTACTAGCATTAGGGGAGCTCTTAGGACCCCTAAGACCTTTGTTGAAAGAGAAGAACACCTTTAAGTGGGAACAACACCACCAGGTTATAATGGACAAGATCAAGGATGTTCTCACATCCACTCACACCATGACTTCCCCTCAACCTGTTGCACCATTGAAGGTATACTTAGCGGTAGGAGAAGAAGCAGTTAGTGGGTTAATTACACAAGAAGGTAAAGGCAAAGAGAAACCCATTGCTTATGTTAGCAGAGCCATGAAAGGGCCAGAACAAAGATACTCCTCACCAGAGAAACATTGTCTCGCTCTGGTGTACATCTCACAAAGATACCGACACTACTTTCAAGCACACCAGGTAGAAGTCGTATAAAAAAATGAAGGTCTCAGATTTTTAATCGAAAAGCCAATGTTGACTGGAAGAATGAGTCGTTGGGTACTCCTAATAAGCAAATATGATGTGAAATTGGTGACACCTACCACCATTAAGAGCCAAGCTTTGGCTGATCTCTTGTCAATATGTCCTGAAAAAGCAACGAGTGAAGAGTTGCCAGATCAGATTCCAGGAACAATAGAGGCTGTTCATGCTTGTAATGACGAGGAAACATGGACCCTCATGTTTGATGGAACTCCCTCGAACCCTCAAGGAGGGGCAGGAGTCGTCCTTACAGACTCCCATGGAAGAAATATGTCCTTCATGTTTCGATTGGATTTCTCTTGCACCAACAATGAGGCAGAATATGAAACGCTAATGCTCGGTCTAAAGATAGCTCAAGAAGTTGGTATCAAGAAACTCCATGTCAAAGGAGACTCCAACCTAATAATACAACAGATCCTAGAAGGGTACGGCACGAAGGAAAGAAGTCTGGCCTTATGTAGAGAACAAGTGTGGCGCATGATGAAGGTATTTGATAAGATCTCATTTGAGCATGTACCCCGAACAGAAAACAAGCATGCGGATGCTTTAGCAACATTGGGGAGTAGAGTTACTATTCAAAATGGACAACATGCTTTAGAACATCGGGTAGCTGAAAGTTCTGCCAGAGAAGAAAGGATGTCCGTGGGAGGAAAACCAATGATTGGTGAACGCCTATACATGAACAGCTCAGAACGCTCAACATAACCAAAGAAACAAGAGGATTTTGCCTCCTCAATGGGCAAATGTTCAAAAAAAGTAATGATGGACTCCTCATGAAATGTGTAGGAGAAGAGGAAGGGAAAGAAAAAGCAGAACAACTGCATGGAGCCACTTGCGGAGAAGAGGGCCCCGGTTTGTACCGAAGGCTCCAGAGATGGGGTGTTTATTGGCCGAAAATGAAGTCTCATTGTGATGAATTACAAGCTTCCTGCCAGGCTTGTCAAGAAATAAAAGAAAGTACGCAGATATGTAATGTTCACAATTGGCAACAACCTATCATAGAGTACCTCGATGCTGGAGTTTTACCTTCAGAAAAAATAGAAGCTGAGAGATTGAAGAAGAAATCAGAACGCTACTTCTTGCAGAAAGGTGAGTTGTTCAAAAAGATTTTTATCGGGGAGATGCTAAAATGCATTCGAGATGAAGAAAAAGATAAAGTCTTGGAAGAAGTCCACCAAGGAGTATGTGGAAGACACCAAGGAGGAAGGTCGTTGTGGTATGAACTAATTCGGATTGGCTATTATTGGCCAAAAATGAAGGAAGATGCAATCAATTGGGCCAAGAGGTGTCCGCAATGCCAAAAGCACGCAAACTTGATACATGCGCCAAGCGTGCAGAAGAATAGCCTCAAAACACCATACCCATTTCATACATGGGTGGTAGATTTTGTGGGACCGATCAACCCCCATCAATGGGAAAGAAATGGATTCTAGTTGCAACAGAAAGTTTCACCAAGTGGGCGGAGGCTGTGGCCGTCAGGGAAGCAAATGCTGAAGCAGTAGTGAGATTCATCAAAGAAAATATAATATGTAGGTTCGGGCTGCCAAGTGTTCTAGTGTCCGACAATGGAACCCACTTTGTTAACCAAAGAGTGTGGGGTGTTCTTGAATAGTACCAAATCAAACATCACAAGTCTTCCCCCTACTACCCACAAGGAAATGGCCAGGCAGAGGCTACTAACAAGAGCCTTTTGAAAATACTCACAAAGATCGTGACTGATGCCCATAAAGATTGGAGTGAATACCTACCACTTGCTCTTTGGGCTTACATAACAATCAGGCATGGAACAACCGAAGTAACACCCTTCTCGTTGGTTTATGGGGATGAAGCTGTACTGCCAGCAGAGATTGAAGTACCCACTGCCAGGATGTTGTTAGATGAAGCAAGGGATCGTGAAGTTGAGTTGCAAGAGTTGGAAAGAAAAAGAGAAGTTGTGGGAAGCAAGATGGAAGAATACCACCGGAGACTAGCATTAGCTTATGACAAGCATGTTTGGCCCAGGGTGTTCCTAGAGGGTGATCTGGTATTAAAATCAGTAGACGTAGTAATGAGAAAGATGTCTTTTCCAAAATGGGCTCCCAAATGGGAGGATCCTTACATTGTTTCTGAAGTACACCCCAATGGACATTGTATCCTGCTGGACCCAGATCATGGAACAACCACTGGCCCCATCAATTTCATGTATGTCAAGAAGTACTATGCTTAATTTCAGCTTTAGTAGTTTGAATTTCAATTCCAAAAGGCTTCTTTATCAGGAGCCAATGTTTATGTTATATTATTCAAGCATCCTGTAATGCATGAAAAAAAATTGCATTAGCAATTATATACTCAAAAGTTCTGAATAATGCATCTTAAGAAATCTGCAATACAAAATATTTCAAAAAACTGAAGTGTCCCACCCTCTAAGCTCCTAAAAAAGAGAGAGAGCATAAATAGGGTAAGAAAGTTCTAGGTACCTTCCTTTTTTGGCTTGAGAAAAAAGGTAGAGAAAAAAATAGCAGTAGATAATCCTGCTCATCTTAAAATCATACCCTCCCCCTGCAAAAAAAAAAAAGGTGTGTATCCAAAATAAAATGATCACACAAGCAGGTAAAACCCCTATAGGAGTATGCATGATAAACCACTATTTTATGGTTTATCTTGTGCTAATTTGAGTGGTTTTTATCAAGTCTTTACACACTTATTCATACAAATTGCATGATTTTACAATTCCTTCCCAATTTTGTTCTATGGTTGAAAACTTGCTTCCTAAGCCTTTAAATTGTGTATTTTAATCACCCTTTATACCATTCGATGCCGTGATCTGTGTGCTAAGTGTTTTCAGGCTATATAGGGCAGCAATGGCTTAGAGGATGGAGAGGAAGCTTGCAAAAATGGAAGGAGCACAAGAATTAAAGGAGATAACCAGCGAGGATCGACGCGCACGCATGACTCACGCGTGCGTGTGATTTGAAGATTTTCATAGCAACGCGTGCGCGTACCTGATGCGTACGCGTGAAAAGCGAGATTGCACAGCGACGCATGCACGTACCTGATGCGTACGCGTGACACGCGAAGAAGACCATCGACGCGTACGCGTGACTGACACGTACGCATGACATGTGCCACGTGCAGAAAACGCAGAAGACGCTGGGGGTAATTTTGGGCTGAGTTTAGACCCAGTTTTCGGCCCAGAAACACAGATTAGAGCTAGGGGACAAGCAGAGACTCAACACACATTCTCATTCGCATAGTTTTTAGTTTTAGTTTTGAATCTGAGAGAGAAAACACTACTTCCTCTAGGTTTTTTCACATTCATAGTTTTAAAGTTTTATGCTTTTGATTTTGATATTGAGAAGAGTTACTACCTCCGTTGAAGTTTCTATTATTCTAGTTTGTTTTCTTATTCCTTTACTCTTTTAATCACCCATTAACCCTGTTCAGATATGGATGTTTATGGTTTTAGAATTTATTAATGCAAAGAACTATTTTTATCTTTAATTAATTGCCTGTTATTATTTTATTTAAATTTCCATGTCTTCTTTTCTTCCCCTTTTATCGTTTATGAAAATGGTATTCATGTCAATGGAGTAGACTCCCAACCTGACTTGGGAGTTGATTAAAAGGAGACCCTTGAGTTGGAATACTCAAGTGTAATTGGGAACTGGAAGTTGTTGGCTGGCTCTCTAGTCACTAATGCTAATCCTTCCATAGGAGAGGATTAGGACTTGTGAATTGGGGCTGGTTCAGTTACTTGACTTTCCTTTATTCGGTAAGGGATAACTAAGTAGAAACAACAACCTATTAACATTACACTTGGAAAAATTCAACAAGGATAGAACTTCCAATTAATCTTCTCCCAGTCAAGGCTTTTTATTTTAAATACATAAAACCTCTTGTTAATTTCCAGTGCTTTAATTAATTATTATTTTAATTTCCTGTTCTCCAACTCTTAAATTTCTTGGAAAAATTTCTGACTAATAAAATAGCACTCTTTTGTCAAATCGTTGGGAGACGACCTGAGAATTCTACTCCCAGTATTTTATTCTTAATTTGTGACAACCCTTTTAAATTGATAAGCGGAATTTTTGTCGGTTAAGAACTGTACTTGCAACACTATTTTCACTATAAATTCTTAATCGACAATTTTCCGCTCGTCAATTTTTGGCGCCGTTGCCGGGGAGTTGCAATAGTATGCTAAATTATTGGTTGGTGTAAATATTTTTAATTTTACATATTTGCATATTTTATTTTATTTTATTACCATGAGCTGTATGTTTCTTTCATTGAATGACGCATTCACTTCTGATCCGAGCTTAGCCACGTTTGATCCTGAAATTAAAAGAACTATTTCACGTATTAGGTGAGCTCGGCGTCGGTTAGCCTCTGAGGGCGAATCTGAAGTGCCATTTGAGGAAGAAACAAGCTCCTCTTCTACTGATTCTGTTGATTTACGTGCAGGTAATATGGCAGAGCCCAGAAGGATTACTCTCCAGGAAGCAAGAGCTCCGGACTTTACACTGCAACCGTATCAAGCGCGTCACCCAAATCTGACTGCAGATTTTGAATTGAAGACTGCGCTAATCAACTTACTGCTTAAGTTTCATGGCTTACCTGCTCAAGAGCCTATCAAGCACTTTAGAGATTTTCAGACAGCCTGCTCAACTATTAGGCGTCATGGTGCAGATGAGACTACTATTTGGCTATATGCCTTCCCGTTTTCTCTTGAGGGAAAGGCAAGGGAGTGGTTCTACACTCAACCTGAAGCAGTCATTACCAATTGGGATCTGCTCAAAAGGGAGTTCCTGGAAAAATACTTTCTAGCTGAAGTTACAGATAGACTGAGGAAAGAAATTTCCTGCATTATCCAAGGCGAGTCAGAGACTCTTTACGAGTATTGGGAACGCTTCAGAAATCTCCTAGACTCATGTCCCCACCACAAGATTGACCAGTTAGTATTGATTAGCTATTTCATACAAGGCATGAAGCCTCAAGACAAGACTACACTAGATGCTGCGAGTAATGGCTCTCTGAAGAAGTACAAGACGGTGACAGAAGTTTGGCAACTGATCAACGATCTAGCTGAGTCTACCCGGAATGCAAAGCACAGGAACAACCATCCCAAGGCTATTGCGGAGGTTTCCTCTAGTAGTGAGACTGCTGCTCTCACACAGACTCTGGGAGAGATGACCAACATACTGAAGCAGTTACAGCTGAATCAACAATAACCTCAACCTCCCCCACAACAACAGTGTCAACAGTTGGTTCCTCAGAGAGTGTGCAGAATATGTGCCTGCTATACTCATTACACTGATGACTGTCCGCAACTCCAACAAGAAGACAACATCTTGTCAGCTACCCATAATTTCTATGACTATCTGAATCAAGGATACCATCAACAAGGCGGCACTTATAACCAAGGTGGAAACTACAATCAAGGTTGGCAAGATAACTCCAACCAAGGCTGGAGAGACAATTCCAACCAGGGGTGGAGAGATAATTCTAACCAAGGATGGAGGGACAACTATAACCGAGGAGGCAGAGACAACGGTGGAAGTCAGAGGTGGAACAACAACAACAGACAGCAAAACCAAAACCGGCCTTACCGAGCACCTCACCAAAGGCAATCCCAAGCGCCTCAGAACAACCAACAGCAGGCCCCTCAAATCACTTACCTCCCCTTCTTCCTCTAATGATGAGATGCTTCGCTCTATTGCGTAAGGCCAACAAGACATTCAGAATACAATTAACTCTTCCATAAATGGTCTTAGCTCCACCATACAAGCTCTCATCTCCCGGATGGAATCATTAGCTACCCCCAACAATTAACCTTCAAGCTCCAGTGCAAATTCTTCTCAACCTTTACCCAACCCCAAGGGTGGAATCAATGCCATCACTTTGAGGTCCAGAACCACACTGCAAGAGAGGAATCATGAGGAGCCAAGCTCAATGGAAGACATTCAAGTTGAAGACATTGTTGAGGTAGAGGATGTTGAAGAGGAAGATGAAGTACAAGACATGGTTGAAGAAGAAGCAGCTTAACCAGGGAATGGAGCACCAAAAGAAGATGAAGTTACAAGAGAAGCCATTCCCATTCTATTTCCACACCTTGCTAAGAAATCCAAGAAGCAGATGGAGCTAGACCCCAAGATGGTGGAGATCTTCAAAAAGGTTGAGGTAACGATTCTCCTTTTTGATGCCATTTGCCAGGTACCTAAATATGCGAAATTTCTAAAAGATTTATGCATGAATAAAGATAAAATACAGGATTTAGAAACTATTCCTCTAGATAGCTCCATTTCTGCTTTAATGGGTGATATACCGAAAAAATGTAGTAATCCGGGTCCATGCATGGTTACTATTACCATAGAGGGTGTAAAATTTTCTGACTGCATGTGTGATTTAGGCGCGTGTGTGAGTATTATGCCATTATCTGTATATGATGCTTTGAGGCTCCTTCCCTTAAAAAGGTCGGCAGCACGTTTTGTTTTGGCAGATAAAAGTATAATCTCGGTGGTAGGAATTGCTGAGGACGTGCTGGTAAGCATTAAGGGGCTAACATTTCCTATTGACTTCTACATTTTGGAGATGCCCCCTAATGACTCAGGAAGACCATCTTCCATCCCCCTTGGAAGGCCATTTCTGAAGACTTCAAGGTTCAAATTGGATGCCTTCTCAGGAACTTACTCTTTTGAGATAGATGGCAGAGTAGTGAGCTTCAACCTGGATGAAGCTATGAAGCACCCTCCGGAATATCATTCCGTCTTTCAGTGCGACATCATTGATAAAACTGTAGCTGTAGTTCACCAAGAAGAGGTAGAAGAGATGCACATGGAGCAAGGTGCAAGTGTGGGGAAGCCCTCTGAACAAAATGAAGACACCTTGCCACCATCACCAGCTCTAGATGACCAAGTGCCTAGCCATGAGCAGAAAATAGAGTTGAAGCCCCTTCCACCCCACCTCAAGTATGCTTACCTTGAGGATAATCAGAAGCTCCCAGTTATTATTGCAAGGGAACTCACTTCCCAACAGGAGGAGCAGCTGCTTAGTGTGCTGAGAAGACACAAGAAAGCAATTGGGTGGAGCTTGGTAGATATAGTGGGCATCAGTCCTCAAGTTTGTGAGCACCGAATATTTTTAGAAGAAGGAGCAAGGCCTATCCGTCAACCTCAAAGGAGGTTGAACCCCACCATCTTAGAAGTTGTCAAGAAGGAAGTAACCAGGTTGCTTGAAGCTGACATCATCTATCCAATCTCAGATAGTGAATGGGTCAGCCCAGAACAAGTGGTGCCCAAAAAGTCTGAAGTCACAACAGTGAAGAATGAGCATGTAGAGCTCCTGACAACTAGAGTGCAGAACTCCTGGAGGGTGTGCATTGATTACAGGCGCCTCAACCAAGCTACTCGCAAGGATCACTAGCCCATGCCCTTCATCGATCAAATGCTTGATCGCTTGTCAGGTAAATCACACTACTGCTTTTAAGATGGTTACACTGGCTATTTTCAAATTCATATAACTCCTGAAGATCAGGAGAAGACTACTTTTACATGTCCCTTTGGAACGTATGCATACAAGAGGATGCCTTTTGGCTTATGTAATGCACCGGCTACTTTCCAAAGATGCATGATGAGTATTTTCTCAGATCTTATTGAGAGCTGTATGGAAGTTTTTATGGATGACTTTAGTATGTATGGTGATTCATTTAACCTTTGCTTGGATAGTTTAGCTAGAGTATTAGACAGGTGTGTTAGTTCAAATCTTGTATTAAATTTTGAAAAATGTCACTTTATGGTAAAACAATGTATTATTCTAGGACACGTTGTTTCTAATACTGGTATTTCTGTAGATTCGGCAAAGGTAGATGTGATTTCAAGATTACCTTACCCCTCCTCCGTGAGGAAAGTCCGTTCGTTCCTTGGTCATGCAGGTTTCTACCAGAGATTTATCAAGGACTTCAGTAAGGTAGCATTGCCTTTATCCAGACTGCTGCAGAAGGATGTTGAGTTCGAGCTGAGTGATGACTACATGGAAGCGTTTGATAAGCTGAAGATCGCCTTGACTCAAGCTCCGATTATGAGAGAACCAGACTGGAGCCAGCCTTTTGAGATTATGTGTGATGCCTCCAATCATGCAGTAGGAGCGGCGCTGGCTCAGCGCGAAGGTAAGGACCCTTTCATAATTGCTTATGCTTCTAAGACCTTAGACGCTGCTCAGTCTAATTATACTACCACTGAAAAGGAGCTTTTGGCTATTGTTTTTGCTCTGGATAAATTCCGAGTCTATTTACTTGGTACTAAAGTGGTAGTATACTCAGACCATGCA
Organism: Arachis ipaensis; assembly: GCF_000816755.2. Taxonomy (NCBI): domain Eukaryota; kingdom Viridiplantae; phylum Streptophyta; class Magnoliopsida; order Fabales; family Fabaceae; genus Arachis; species Arachis ipaensis. The sequence goes on from NC_029793.2 coordinate 119,855,401, forward strand.
GCTCTTAAATATTTGTTAGCTAAAAAAGAGTCCAAACCAAGGTTAATACGTTGGATATTGTTGCTGCAAAAATTTGATTTAGAAATCAAAGATAGGAGTGGTTCCCATAACTTAGTGGTAGACCACTTGAGTCGCCTAGAGCACATTAAGAGTGACTCCACTCCTATCAATGATACTTTTCCATTTGATGGCTTGAATGCAATATCTGAGGTAGTTCCTTGGTATGCACCTATAGCTAATTATTTAGTTAGTCATACCTTCCCTCCCAATTCTACTAAGCATCAAAAGGACAAGCTAAAAAGCGATTCTAAATATTATATATGGGATGACCCATATTTATGGAGGTATGGTGCTGACCAGATAATTAGAAGGTGTGTGCCTCAATCAGAATTCCAGTCAATTTTAGAGGCCTGCCACTCTTCTGAGAGTGGCGGACATTTTGGCCTCAAAGAACAGCTAGAAAAATTTTAGAATGTGGATTCTGGTGGCCCACTCTTTTTAAGGATGCTACTGCCTTCTGTAAATCTTGTTCCCCATGCCAAAGGTTTGGGAATATATCCAAGAGGGATGAGATGCCCCAACAACTTATGTTGTTCTGTGAGATTTTTTATGTTTGGGGCATTGACTTTATGGGTCCATTTCCAAACTCTAGTGGTTTCTTATACATATTGTTAGCTATAGATTATGTTTCCAAATGGGTGGAAGCAATTTCTACCCGTACTGATGATGCTAACGTTGTTGTCTCCTTTATTAGAAATCATATTATCTGTCGCTTTGGGTCACCACGAGCATCGTGAGTGACCAAGGCACTCACTTTTGTAACAAGAGATTAACAGGTGATAAACCACTATTTTATGGTTTATCTTGTGCTCATTTGAGTGGTTTTTATCAAGTCCTTACCCACATATTCATATGATTTGCATGATTTTACAATTCCTTCCTAGTGTTATTCTATGGTTGAAAACTTTCTTCCTAGAATCTTTAATTAGTATATTTTAATTCTCCTTTATACCATTCGATGCCGTGATCCGTGTGTTAAGTGTTTTAGGCTTTATAGGGCAGGAATGGCTTAGAGAATAGAGAGGAAGCTTGCAAAAATAGAAGAAACACAAGAAACTAAGGAGATAACTAGCGAGCATCGACACGCACGCATGGCTCACGTGAGCGCGCGATATGGAGAATTTGTAGCAACGCGTTCGTGTGTCTGACACGTACGCGTGGATTGGAGTCTGCACAAGGACGCGTGCGCGTGCCTGACGCGTACGCCTGACATTCGCAATCTGCAGAAATAACAGAAAACGCTGGGGGTGATTTCGGGCCGAGTTTTGACCCAATTTTCGGCCCAGAAATACAGAATAGAGCCAGGGAACATGCAGAGACTCAAGGGGACATTCAGACATTCTTATTAGGATAGTTTTAGGTTTTTAGATCTGAATATAGAGAGAAATCACTTTTCCTCTAGTTTTTCTTTATATTCATAGTTTATTAGTTTTATGCTTTTGCCTTTGGATATTGAAGAGTCATCACCTCCATTGAAGATATTATTCTAGTTTGTTTTCTTACTCTTTTATTTATTCCATATTCTTAATTCTTGTTTAGAGTTACAATTGGATTATTTATATGGATTGTTAATGCAAAGGATTGCTTTTACATTTAATTAATTTTGAATCTCTATTTTATTTAAATTATCATGTCTCTTTTCTATTCCAAACTCCCAATAACGAAGATGGTATCCATGTCAATAGAGTAGATTCCCTACTTGACATGGGGGGTTGATTAAGAGGAGACACTTGAGTTAGAATGCTCAAGTGATTAGTTAATTTAGAAGTTGTTGGCTAATTCTGTATTTACTAATGCTAGACCTTTCCAAGGGAGACGACTAGAATTTGCGAATAAGAGTTAGCTCAATCACTTGACTTTCTTTTATTTAGTAAGGGTTAACTAAGTGAAAATAACAACCTCTTTATACTACACTTGAGAGAATTCCAACAAGGACAGAACTTCCAATTAATCATTCTCCCGGTCAAGGCTTTTTATTTTGAATAATATAAATTCCTTTCAATTTTCATTGCACTTAATTACAATCGTTTATTTTCTGTTATTCAACTCTAAAAAATTCTCGGAAAACTCCTGATTAATAAATTAGCACCTTTTCTAGCAACTCGTTGGGAGATGACCTGGGACTCATACTTCTAGTATTTTTATTCTAAATTTTTGTGAGAACCTTTCTAAATTGATGAGGCAGATTTTTGCTGGTTAAGAGCTATACTCGCAACACTGTTTTATTATATTATAATCTCTTAATTGGTCTAATTTTTGCCACGCATCAATTTTTGGCGCCGTTGCCGGGGAGTTGCAATAGTGTGCTAAATTATTAATTAGTGTACATATTTTTATTTTATTTGCATATTTTATTTTATTTTATTACCATGAGCTATATGTTTCTTTCATTGAATGATGCGTTCGTTGCCTGATCCGAGCTTAGCTGCATTTGATCCTGAAATTGAAAGAACTATTTCACGAATTAGGCGAGCTCGGCGCCGGTTAGCCTCTGAGGGTGGTGAAGTGATTATTATCGATTCACCATTCTCATCTGAGGGCGAATCTGAACCACTATCTGAGGAAGAAACAAGCTCCTTTACTACTGATTCAGTTGATTCATGTGCAGATAGCATGGCAGCACCTAGGAGGATTACTCTCCAGGAAGCTGGAGCCCAGATTTTACACTGTAGCCGTATCAAGTGCATCATCCAACTCTGTCTGCAGATTTTGAACTGAAGACTGCACTAATCAACTTGATGCCCAAGTTTCATGGCTTACCTGCTCAGGAGCCTATCAAGCACCTAAGGAATTTTCAGACAGCCTGTTCTACTGTAAGGCGTCATGGTGCAAATGAAACTTCTATTCTGTTAACCGCCTTCCCGTTTTCTCTTGAGGAAAAGGCGAGGGAGTGGTACTACTCCTAACCTGAAGCAACTGTCACCAACTGGGATACGCTCAGGAGAGAATTCTTGAAAAAATACTTTCCAGCTGAAGTTACAGATAGATTGAGAAAAGAGATCTCCTACATTGTTCAAGGAGAATCAGAGACTCTCTATGAGTACTAGGAGCACTTTAAGAACCTTCTAGATGCATGAAGCCTAGGGATAAAACTACATTAGATGGTGCTAGTAACGATTCTCTAAAAAAGTACAAGACCGCAGATGAAGCATGGCAACTGATCAGCGACTTAGCTGAGTCCACTAGAAATCACAGGCACAGGAACAGCCACTTAAAGACTGTTGCAGAGGTTTTCTCTAGCAGTGAGACTACTGCTCTTACACAGAGTATATGTGAAATGACCAATCTACTGAAGCAGATGCAGTTGAACCAACAACAGACTCAGCCTTCCCCACCACAACAAAGCCAACAGTTAGTCTCCCAAAGAGTATTCAGAATTTGTGCTGATTATAGTCATTATACTAATGAGTGCCCACAGCTCCAACAAGAGGACAACACTGTGGCAGCTACTCATAACTTCTATGACCACCCGAATCAAGGATACAATCAACAAGGCGGGAACTACAACCAAGGTGGGAACTATAACCAAGGATGGCAGGACAACTCTAACCAAGGTTGGAGAGATAATTCCAACCATGGCTGGAGGGATAACTATAACAGAGGAGGCAGAGACAACCAAAGAAACCAGAGATGGAATAACAACAACAGACAGCAGAATCAGAACCAGCCTTACAGAACACCTCACCTGAGGTAGTCACAAGGACCCCAGCACAACCAACAACAGGCCCCTCAGATCACTTATCCTACTTCCTCATCAAATGACGAGATGCTTCGTTCTCTTGCACAAGGACAACAAGACATGCAGACTCCACTGAACTCTACTCTAAATGGTCTGAATTCCACTTTACAAGCTCTCGTCTCCCGGATAGATTCATTACCTGCTTCCACCAACCAGCCTTCAAGCTCCAGTGGAATTCCTTCTCAACCCTTACCTAACCCCAAGGGTGGCATCAATGCCATCACTTTGAGGTCCAGAACCACACTGCAAGAGAGGAATCATAAGGAGCCAAGCCCACTAGAACACGTCCCAGTTGAAGATATAGTTGAAGTGGAAGATGCTGAGAGGAAGATGAAGTACAAGACAAGGTTGAAGAAGAAGTAGCTCAGCCAAGGAATGGAGCACCAAAGGATGCAGAGGCTGCAAGTGGCGCCATTCCTATCCCATTTCCACACCTTGTAAGGAAGTCCAGGAAACAGATGGAACTTGATCCCAAAATGGTAGAAATTTTCAAAAAGATTGAGGTAATTGTCCCCCTTTTGATGTTATTCAACAAGTACCTAAATATGCAAAGTTTCTGAAAGATTTATGCATACATAAAGACAAAATTAATGAATTAGAAACTATTCCTTTAGGTAGTTCTATATCTGCTTTAATGGGAGGTATACCTAAAAAATATAGTGATCTAGGTCCATGCATGGTTAACTGTACCATTGGAGGTGTAATATTTTCTGACTGCATGTGTGATTTAGGAGCGTGTGTTAGTATAATGCCATTGTCTATATATGATGCTTTGAGGCTCCTTCCCTTAAAAAGGTCAGCAGCTCGTTTTGTGTTAGCAGATAAAAGCATTATTACAGTAGTTGGAATTGCTGAAGATGTATTAGTGAGCATTAAGGGGCTCACATTTTCCATTGACTTCTATATCCTGGAAATGCCCCCTAATGACTCAGGAAGACCATCATCAATCCTGCTTGGAAGACCATTCCTGAAAACTTCAAAGTTCAAGCTGGATGCATTCTTAGGAACTTAGTCCTTTGAGATAGATGGCAGAGCAGTAAGTTTCAGTTTAAATGAAGCTATGAAGCACCCTCCGGAAGATCAACCTATCTTCCAGTGTGACATCATTGATGAAACTGTAGCTGAAGTTCACCAAGAAGAAGTAGAAGAGAAGCACATGGAGCAAGGTCCAAGTGTGGGGAAACCCTCTGAACACAATGAGGACACTTTGCCATTATCATTAGCTCAAGATAATCCAGAGCCTAGCCATGAGAAGAAATTGGAATTGAAGCCCCTTTCTCCACACCTCAAGTATGCTTACCTTGAGGATAATCAGAAGTTCCCAGTTATCATTGCAAGGGAACTCACCTCCCAATAAGAGGATCAGCTACTTAGTGTGCTGAGAAAACACAAGAAAGCAATTGGGTGGAGCTTGGCAGATATAGTAGGCATCAGCCCTCAAGTTTGTAAGCACATGATATACTTAGAAGAGGGAGAAAAGCCTATCCGTCAACCCCAAAGAAGATTGAATCCCACCATCTTAGAAGTTGTCAAGAAAGAAGTGACCAGGCTACTTGAAGCAGATATTATCTACCCCATCTCAGATAGTAAATGGGTCAGTCCAGTACAAGTGGTGCCCAAAAAGTCTGGAGTCACAACAGTAAAGAATGAGCATGGAGATCTCTTGACAACTAGAGTGCAAAATTCATGGAGAGTTTGCATTGACTATAGGCGTCTCAACCAAGCTACTCGCAAGGATCACTACCCTTTGCCATTTATTGATCAGATGCTTAATCGCCTATCAGGTAAATCCCATTACTGCTTTTTAGATGGTTATACAGGCTATTTTTAAATTCATATAGCTCCTGAAGATCAGGAGAAGACTACTTTTACATGTCCCTTTGGAACGTATGCATATAAGAGGATGCCTTTTGGCTTATGTAATGCACCGGCTACTTTCCAAAGATGCATGATGAGTATCTTTTCAGATCTTATTGAGAACTGTATGGAAGTATTCATGGATGATTTTAGCGTTTATGGTGATTCCTTTAACCTTTGCTTGGATAGTTTAGCTAGAGTATTAGACAGGTGTGTTAGTTCAAACCTTGTACTGAATTTTGAAAAATGTCACGTTATGGTAAAACAAGATATTGTACTAGGACATGTTGTTTCTAATACTGGTATTTCTGTAGATCCAGCAAAGGTAGATGTGATTTCTAGTTTATCTTACCCCTCCTCTGTGAGGGAAGTCCGTTCGTTCCTTGGCCATGCAGGTTTCTAAAGGAGATTCATTAAGGACTTCAGTAAGGTAGCATTACCTTTATCCAGACTACTGCAGAAAGATATTGAGTTTGAGTTCAGTGAGGATTGCATGCAAGCGTTTGATAAGCTGAAGATCGCCCTGACTCAAGCTCTGATTGTGAGAGGACCAGACTGGAGCCAGCCTTTTGAGATTATGTGTGATGCTTCCAACCATGCAGTAGGAGCGGTGCTGGCTCAGCGCGAAGGTAAGGATTATTTTGTAATTACCTATGCGTCTAAGACATTAGACGCTGCTCAGTCTAATTACACTACTACTGAAAAAGAGCTTCTTGCTATTGTTTTTGTTCTGGATAAATTCTGAGCCTATTTACTTGGTACTAAGGTAGTAGTGTACTCAGACCATGCAGCTCTAAAATATTTATTAGCTAAAAAAGAGTCTAAACCAAGGCTAATACGTTGGATACTGCTGCTGCAAGAATTTGAGTTTGAAATTAAGGATAGGAGTGGTAACCAGAATTTAGTGGCAGACCACTTGAGTCGCCTTGAGCATATTAAGGATGACTCCACTCCTATTAATGATACTTTTCCATTTGATAGCTTGCATGCAGTATCTGAAGTAGTTCCTTGGTATACACCTGTAGCTAATTATCTTGTTAGCCATACTTTCCTTCCTAATTTTACTAACATCAAAGGGACAAGCTGAAGAGCGAGTTTAAATATTATATATGGGATGACCCATACTTATGGAGGTGTGGTGCTGACCAGGTAATTAGAAGGTGTGTGCCCCAATCAGAATTCCAGTCCATTCTAGAGGCCTGCCACTCTTCTGAGAGTAGAGGACATTTTGGCCCTCAAAGAACAGCTAGAAAAATTTTAGACTGTGGATTCTGGTGGCCTACTCTTTTTAAAGATGCTGCTAATTTTTGTAAATCTTGTTCCCCATGCCAAAGGTTTGGTAATATATCCAAGAAGGATGAGATGCCTCAACAGATTATGCTTTTTTGTGAAATTTTTTATGTTTGGGGTATTGACTTCATGGGTCCATTTTCCGAACTCTAGTGGTTACCTTTATATACTGTTAGCTGTAGATTATATCTCTAAATGGGTGGAAGCAATTCCTACCCGTACTGATGATGCTAACACTGTTGTTTTCTTTGTTAGAAACCATATTATCTGTCACTTTGGATCACCACGAGCAATCATGAGTGATCAAGGCACTCACTTTTGTAACAGGAGACTAGCAGGATTACTTAAGAAGCATGGGATAGTTCACAAAGTAGCAATAGCTTTCCATCCCCAGACCAATAGGAAAGCAGAGGTATCTAATAGAGAAATAAAGCAAATTCTGGAGAAGATAGTCAAGTCTCATAGGAAGGACTGGAGCACCAGACTTGTTGATGCACTCTGGGCATATAGAACAACGTACAAGACACCATCGGGATGAGCCCCTTCCGCTTAGTGTACGAAAAGGCTTGCCACCTTCCAGTAGAGGTGGAACACAAGGCTTTTTGGGCTGTAAGGGAGTGCAACATGAATTTTGAGGAAGCTGGTGCTGAAAGAAAGTTGCAACTAGCAGAATTAGAGAACCTTCACCTAGAAGCATATGACAACTCTAGGCGATACAAAGAGAAGATGAAGGCTATCCATGACAAGCACATAAAAAGGAGAGAATTCAGACCAGGGGAGTTAGTTCTTCTTTATAACTCTAGGCTGAGGCTCATGCCAGGTAAACTGAGATCAAGATAGGAAGGTCCCTACAGAGTAGAAAAGGCAGAGCCATACGGAGTTTTTCACCTGCGTCATCCTTCTAGCTCCAAATTCATTAAGGTCAATGGATATCGCCTAAAGCTTTATCATGGAGAGAAGATGAAGGATCACAAAGAGCTAGAGGTTTTCCTCTTGGAAGACCCACCAACAGAAGCAGAATGAGCTTGAATATCGTCCAACTTAAGGACGTAAAAGCAAAGTGCTAGGTGGGAGATAACCCACCATGGTATGATCGTTCCGTTTCAGTCTTAGTTTTGTTTTATTTTATTCCACTTTATTTTTCTTAGTGACTCTTCTCATAATCTCTGCATATAGTCTGCATTTGCATTTTCATTCTGCATTTAAAAAAAGAGAGAAAGAAGCACGTGACGCATGAGCGTCGCTGACGCGTCCGCGTCATAAGTGCATTCGAAACAAAGAAGAAAAGAAGCAGAAAGTAACGCGGGAGCATGGTTGGAGGCGTGCCTTAGGCACAAACACGCCCACGCGAACGCGTCCCCGACGCGTCCGCGTTGCTTGTGAAATCAGCCTTCCACGCATGCGCGTCACCCACGCGCATGCGTGACCCTGCAAAATCGACGTAAAAGAGGTGTATGGCAGAGAGTTTTAAGGGAGTGGGGCTGGAATGGTACTGGAAGCATAAAATCCATCACGCGTACGCGTCCACCACACGTACGCATCATTTTTTCCAAGCAGGCTACTCACACGTGCGCATCCCTCATGCGCACGCGTCACCCTAAATTTTGGCAATATGCGTGTGAAATAGAGAGTTGTGCGTACGCGAGGCTGCTTTCGCGCCAATGGCACAATTCATTTCACGCATACGCATCACCCACGCGTACGCGTGACTTGAAAATAGCACAAACCACGCGACCGCGTGCTCCACGCGTCCGCATCATCTGCGCCGCACAGTTTATCCAGATCAGCGCTAGAATTCCTATCTTTTCTTCCCTAATCATAATTCTTTCTTCCTCCTTCTTAATTCTTTCTTCTCCCTTCTTTCTCCTTTATTCTTTCTTACTTTTTCCTCTCTTCTTTTCCTTTTCATCCTCTTCATCAAGGTTCTTTTCTTTTCTTCTTCCCTTTTTACTTTTCCATTATTACTTTGATTTATGTTTTCTTCTTCTTTTTCTTTTTTACTTTCATTATCTATGTTTCCTTTTTCTTTCTTTTTCTTTTTACATTATTTTAATTGGTATTAGAAATTTAATTGGGTGATTATTTTATTCTATATTTTGCTTGTGGATTATTAAGGAATTGTTTGACAATTAATATTACTTCTTAAGGGTTGCTTGCATGTTTAATTTAATACTTTCAATAACATATTTACCATGCATGCTAAGTGTTTGTGAAAAAGCCCGTATGACATTGTGTATTTTTAAATTATTCTATTCTTCTACTCTAATGCTTGCTTTTCACAAAACCCCTTTTTATATATTATTCATTGAATATAATTGTCAATACAAACAGGTTGTTAGTTTGAAACACTTGATAATCAAATTGGGCATTTAATGCTTGATCTATGCTACTCATGCCTTTGCCAGCATGCCAATAAACATCTTGCATCTACTTGCTACCATATGCACTTGCTATATTTTCATTGATGAACTTCTCACATGTAGTCGCGACCATGTGTTAACGACATCCTTCTTTACCGTGCATTGATTATCACTTGTACCATCCTCTTCCTTGCTCTAACCCTTAGTTTTGAATGTTACTTACTTTTTCCCTTTTCAGGATGGCCACCAAGAAGGGTAAAGAGAAAGCTACTCCCAAACCACCAGCAAGAAAAGGAACAAAAAGAGCACTAACTGCGGAGCCTTCTTCAACTGCAGTAAAGCCCTCAACAAAGCGAATCAAACGGATCATCAAGGTCGATGAAAAAGAGAAAGCCTTTCCAGCAAAGGACAATGCGCGGTTCACTAACCGCTACTGTGAGCAGATGTTCCCCATCCTGGCTGAGAGGAACTATAACAATAAGCACCTACTCATCCTCCCGACCCACATTGTTGAATTTGTTGAGCCCCACATTGAGCGAAGACAATGGGGATTCCTACGGAGACAGCCACGGCAGGTCAATCTCTCATGGGTAGTTGAATTCTACTCAAATTTTCACATGCCAACTCTGCAGTCTGTCTATGTCCATCAGAAGCAAGTCCCCACAACTGAAGAAGCCATTCAGCAAGCTTTAGATCTTTCCCCTGCTCCAGAAGGATTCGACACATACCAAAAAGCCTCTTTCAAGTGCCAGACATACCAATTTGACTGGGGCACCGTTCTCAGAGTTATAGCACAACCTGGCAGCAGATGGATCTATGGATACCATCGATCCCGACCTAAGAGAATATTGGCTTCAGCACTCACCTTGGAGGCTCGAGTATGGGCACAGATCATGTCCCATTACATTTTTTCGAGCACTCACGAGTCCTCTTTCACTGCAGATATGGCTGTTCTACTCTGGTGTATCCTTACAGACCAGCCTCTCAATTTACCAAGACACATCCAGAATGTTATGGGACACGTACAGATTGTGGGCAACCTACCTTTTCCCGCCTTGGTTTCAGATCTAGACTCAGCAGCTGAAGTCTCCTACAGAGCTGGGGACACCAAGGCCATGATTCCACGGGATGATCAGTACGTCCCTAACGGAAAGTATATCAGACCTCCAGCAGCCACTACTAGCCGGACTGCAGAACCAGCGGAAGATATCCCTTCTCCTTCCACAGCATAAGCACCTTCAACAAACCAACTGCTCCATCAGATACTTGAGAGGTTAGACCGACTAGACCGGCAAGGAAAGCAAAGAGAGCGCCGTAACAAGCGCCGATTTACATACCTCAAGGAGCTGCTTGTTGGTAACCACCCACCTGAAGAAGACCCAGACACCCGGACTCCACTTCATTTACCAGCACAGGGAGCCATGACGGTCCCGATTGTGGAGATGCTGCTACCAGCCCCCCTCTGTTCCTAACTGATGGCACCAAGGACGGTGCCAAGCTTTAAGTGTGGGGAGGTCGGTCAGTACCTGACTTCCGGAGGTAATTCTCTTTCTTAGCACCAATAAATTATTTATTTTTCTTTTGTTTAGGATAGGATAGATTGCACAGTAATAGATATTTTCATGCATGTTCTATTTGGTTGAAAAATAATAAGTTTCTTTTTAAGACCCTATTTTTGAAAATTTTCACTAATTTAAATAAGGATTTTTTGTGTTAAACTTGTTTGAAGATTGTATTTGGAACATAAATGATAGCTAAAGAACACACAACCTGTGAGAATTGAGCTTAATTACATGGTTACATTATTTAACCATAATATTTCATTCTTGTGTGTTTTCTTCTCTATGATTGCAATCTATATTTTGTTCCATCCTATATGTCCAATATTTAATGTGTTATATGCATGCATATGAATGTGGCCATTATTTTATTAGCTCACTTATCCCAAATAGCCTACCCTTTTATGTCACCCTTATTAGCCACTTTGAGCCTTTTAAATTCCATTTGTTCTATATTTTACCACATCACTAGCCTTAAGCGGAAAAACAAATTAAATACCCCAATTGAATCTTTGGTTAGCTTAAGATAGAGATTGTGTGTTAACCAAGTGTGGGAAAACTGTGGAAACATGGGTTAATAAGTGAATATGTTATGTTTTTACAATTGATAAAATATTGGAAATTTGGGTACCAACTCATGTGAAACCAGAAAAAAATAAAAAAATCCATGTGCATTGATAAGTGATGTTTACTTTTACTTATTAAATAAATAAATAAGGGGACAAAATTACCCCAATGCTAAGTTAAGTTAATAAAAGATCAATGCATGTGTGATACAAGTTAAGAGAAAAGTTGATGCATGAGTATGTGATACAAAAGTGGGAAAATTTTGGGTAGCTAGGCATGAATTTAAAAGTATAGAGTGTATGTATAGGTGAAGGCTTAGGTTGATCAAGGATTTAATTTATAGCTCACTTAGCCATATATATATATATACCCTCACCCTTACCTTGGCCCCATTACAACCTTGAAAAGACCTCATGATGTTTGTATTGGTACATTAAATACTTGTTAATTGGTTAGGTGAAGAACAAAGTTTAGAAAGCATGACTAGGGAATACTAGAGTGATTACCCTATACACTTGAGTGATTAGAGTGCACATATACTATTAGTAAGGGTTCAATGCTTGATTCTATGTTCCCTGCTTTCATGAGCTGTCTTCTTATAAGTTTACTTATTTTTACTGTATGATTTTAATTAGTGATATTTGATTTATATTTGTCTTGAAGAACTTATTTACTTTTAACCAAGTAGATAAAATCATCTTAGCATATAGTTGCATTTATACATAGGTTACATTGCATTGCATGAGTCTTAATTTTCCCTACTCATTTATTTTATCTCTTTGAGCTAAGCATGAGGACATGCTAATGTTTAAGTGTGGGGAGGTTGATAAACCACTATTTTATGGTTTATCTTGTGCTCATTTGAGTGGTTTTTATCAAGTCCTTACCCACTTATTCATATGATTTGCATGATTTTACAATTCCTTTCTAGTGTTATTCTATGGTTGAAAACTTGCTTACTAGAATCTTTAATTAGTATATTTTAATTCTCCTTTATACCATTCGATACCGTGATCTGTGTGTTAATTGTTTTAGGCTTTATAGGGCAGCAATGACTTAGAGAATGGAGAGGAAGCTTGCAAAAATAAAAGGAACACAAGAAACCAAGGAGATAACTAGCGAGCATCAACGCGCACGCATGGCTCACGCGAGCGCGCGATATGGAGAAATTTGCAGCGATGCGTTCGCGTGCCTGACGCGTACGCATGGATTGGAGTCTGCACAAGGACGCGTGCACGTTCCTGATGCGTACGCGTGACAAGGAAATTTGCCAAATGACGCGCACGCATGACTGATGCGTACGCGTGACATGCGCGATCTGCAGAAATAACAGAAAACACTGGGGGCGATTTCAGGTCGAGTTTTGACCCAGTTTTTGGCCCAGAAACACAGAATAGAGCCAGGAAACATGCAGAGACTCAAGGGGACATTTAGACATTCTCATTAGGATAGTTTTAGGTTTTTAGATCTAAATCTAGAGAGAAATCACTTTTTCTCTAGTTTTTCTTTACATTCATAGTTTATTAGTTTTATGCTTTTGCCTTTGGATATTGAAGAGTCATCACCTTCGTTGAAGATATTATTCTAGTTTGTTTTCTTACTCTTTTATTTATTCCATATTCTTAATTCTTGTTTAGAGTTACAATTGGATTATTTACATGGATTGTTAATGCAAAGGATTGCTTTTACATTTAATTAATTTTGAATCTCTATTTTATTTAAATTATCATGTCTCTTTTCTATTCCAAACTCCCAATAACGAAGATGGTATCCATGTCAATAGAGTAGATTCCCTACTTGACATGGGGTTGATTAAGAGGAGACAATTGAGTTGGAATGATCAAGTGATTAGTTAATTTGGAAGTTGTTGGCTAATTCTGTATTTACTAACGCTAGACCTTCCCAAGGGAGAGGACTAGGATTTGCGAATAAGAGTTAGCTCAATCACTTGACTTTCCTTTATTTAGTAAGGGTTAATGATGAGCGGATAATTTATACGCTTTTTGGCATTGTTTTTAGTATGTTTTTAGTAGGATCTAGTTACTTTTAGGGATGTTTTAATAGATTTTATGTTAAATTCACATTTCTAGACTTTACTATGAGTTTTTGTGTTTTTCTGTGATTTCAGATATTTTCTGGCTGAAATTGAGGGACTTGAGCAAAAATCAGATTCAGAGGTTGAAAAAGGACTGCTGATGCTGTTGGATTCTGACCTCCCTGCACTCAAAGTGGATTTTATGGAGCTACAGAACTTGAAATGGCGCGCTTCCAATTGCGTTGGAAAGTAGACATCCAGGGCTTTCCAGAAATATATAATAGTCCATACTTTGGCCAAGAATTGACGACGTAAACTGGCGTTCAACGCCAGCCTTCTGCCCAAATCTGGCGTCCAGCGCCAGAAAAGGATCCAAAACCAGAGTTGAACGCCCAAACTGGCACAGAAACTGGCGTTCAACTCCACAAATGGCCTCTGCACGTGGAAAGTTAAGGCTCGGCCCAAACACACACCAAGTGGGCCCCGGAAGTGGATTTATGCATCAATTACTTACTCATGTAAACCCTAGTGACTAGTTTATTATAAATAGGACCCTTTACTATTGTATTAGACATCTTTGGTCTCAGTTTTAATCCATTGTTCATCTTAAGAGACTATTGATCACGTTTTAGGGGGCTGGCCATCTCGGCCATGCCTGGACCTTCACTTATGTATTTTTAACGGTAGAGTTTCTACACTCCATAGATTAAGGTGTGGAGCTCTACTGTTCCTCAAAGATTAATGCAAAATACTTCTGTTTTCTATTCAATTCATCTTATTTCGCTTCTAAGATATCCATTCACACCCAAGAACGTGATGAAGGTGATGATTATGTGTGACGCTCATCACCATTCTCCCCTATGAACACGTGCCTGACAAACACTTCCGTTCTACATGAAATAAGCTAGAATGAATATCTCTTAGATCTCCTAACCAGAATCTTCGTGGCGTAAGCTAGAATGATGGCGGCATTCAAGAGAATTCGGAAGGTCTAAACCTTGTCTGTGGTATTCCGAGTAGGATTCAATGAATGAATGACTGTGACGAGCTCCAAACTCGCGATTGCAGGGCGTTAGTGATAGACGCAAAAAGGATAGTAAATCCTATTCCAGCATGATCGAGAACCA
>NC_029793.2:119870026-119879697 GCF_000816755.2 Arachis ipaensis
TTACGCGTACCAAGTTGCTCACGTTGCCAGGGATTGTTTGAGCCTGGATATCACAATTTCGTGCACCAAGTTTTTGGCGCCGTTGCCGGGGATTGTTCAAGTTTGGACAACTGACGGTTCATCTTGTTGCTCAGATTAGGTAATTTTCTTTTTGTTTTGTTTTCAATAATTTTTCAAAAATCTTTCAAAAATTTCTCTTTTGTTTTCGAAAAAAAATATAAGAAAAAAAATGTTTTCAAAAATAAATCATTCTATGGCTTCAAAATTTTTAAGAATGAATTCTAGTGTTTCATGAAGCATGTTGAAGCCTGGCTGGCTGTAAAGCCATGTCTCAATTCTTATACTCAAGAGAAGAGCTTCTTTATCTTTCTTAGCTAATTGGCTGTTGAATGTAAGGAATGTCAGGCGTGTCATGCCTGAGTTACATACTAAAGCTTGGCTGGCTATTAAGCCATGCCTGACCCTTTGATTGGAGCTTTAGAGCATAAGATTCCTGGAATTCATATTAAAAATTTTGGAATCCTTATTTTTTATTTTTCACAATAATTTTCGAAAAATAATTTAAAAGAAAATACAAAAAAAAATCATAAAATCATAAAAATCAAAAATATTTTGTGTTTCTTGGTTGAGTCTTGAGTCATGTTATAAGTTTGGTGTCAATTGCATGTGCATCTTGCAATTTTTCGAAAATTCATGCATTCATAGTGTTCTTCATGATCTTCAAGTTGTTCTTGGTAAGTCTTCTTGTTTGATCTTTGCATTTGCATGTTTTGTGTCTTTTCTTGTTTTTCATATGCATTCTTGAATTCTTAGTGTCTAAGCATTAAAGAATTCTAAGTTTGGTGTCTTGCATGTTTTCTTTGCATTAAAAATTTTTCAAAAATATGTTCTTGATGTTCATCATGATATTCACGGTGTTCTTGGTGTTCATCTTGACATTCATAGCATTCTTGCATACATTCATAGTTTTGATCCATAACTTTCATGCATTGCATCATTTTTCTTGTTTTTCTCTCTCATCATAAAAATTCAAAAATAAGAAAAATATCTTTCTCTTTTTCTCATCATCAAATTCGAAAATTTGAATTGACTTTTTCAAAATTTTTAAAATCTAGTTGTTTTTATGAGTCAAATCAAATTTTCAGTTTGAAAATCTTATATTTTTCAAAATCTTTTTCAAAAATCAAATCTTTTTCAAAATTCTTAGTTATTTTCGAAAATTCCAAAAATATTTTTCAAAATTCTTTTTCTTATTTTTATATCAAATTTTCGAAAATAACATAATCAATTAATGTTTTGATTCAAAAATTTGAAGTTTGTTACTTGCTTGTTAAGAAAGATTCAAACTTTAAGTTCTAGAATCATATCTTGTGATTTCTTATGAATCAAGTCATTAATTGAGATTTTAAAAATCAAATCTTTTTCAAAAAAAAACTAATTTCTATCATATCTTTTCAAAATATCTTCTTATCTTATCTTTTTCAAAAATTTGATTTCAAAAATATCTTTTCTAACTTCCTAACTTCTTATCTTTTCAAAATTTGTTTCAACTAACTAACTAACTTTTTGGTTTCTTAAACTTTTTCAAAACTACCTAACTAACTCTCTCTCTCTAATTTTCGAAAATATCTTCCCTCTTTTTCAAAATTTCTTTTTAATTAACTAATTATTTTTATTTTTTATTTTTGATTTCAAAAATTTTCGAAAATTACTAACATTTTTCAAAAACCATTTTCGAAAATCACTAACTCTTTTTCAAAAAAAATATTTTCGAAAATTCTCCCTCTCCCATCTCATTCTATTTATTCATTCATATCCTAACATCTCATCTCACATATTTAGCCTCCTCACAGTTGTGTTTCTTCCATTATATTACATTCTTTGTCTCCCCCTCTTCTTCTACTCACATAGGGATCCCTATACTATGGTATAAAGGATCTCTATTATTATTATTATTTTTCTGTGCCTTCTTCTTTGTCATATGAGCAGGAGCAAGGATAAGAACATTCTTGTGGAAGCAGATCCAGAACTTGAAAGAACTCTAAAAAGGAAACTAAGAGAAGCTAAAATACAATAATCCAGAGATAACTTTCAAAAATTTTCGAACAGAAAAAGGAGATGGCAGCCGAAAATAATAATAATGTAAGGTGATGAGCGGATAATTTATACACTTTTTGGCATTGTTTTTAGTATGTTTTTAGTAGGATCTAGTTACTTTTAGGGATGTTTTAATAGATTTTATGTTAAATTCACATTTCTGGAATTTACTGAGTTTGTGTGTTTTTCTGTGATTTCAGGTATTTTCTGGCTGAAATTGAGGGACTTGAGCAAAAATCAGATTCAGAGGTTGAAAAAAGACTGCTGATGCTGTTGGATTCTGACCTCCCTGAACTCAAAGTGGATTTTCTAGAGCTACAGAACTCGAAATGGCGCGCTTCTAATTGCGTTGGAAAGTAGACATCCAGGGCTTTCCATCAATATATAATAGTCCATACTTTGGCCAAGAATAGACGACGTAAACTGGCGTTCAACGCTAGCTTTCTACCCAAATCTGGTGTCCAGCGCCAGAAAAGGAGCCAAAACCAGAGTTGAACGCCCAAACCGGCACTAAAACTGGCGTTCAATATAGATGATTAGCCGTGCTGTGACAGAGCATGTGAGCATATTTTTCACTGAGAGGAGGGGATGTAGCCACTGACAACGGTGATGCCCTTGCATAAAGCCAGCCATGGAAAGGAGTAAGACTGATTGGATGAAGACAGCAGGAAAGCAGAGGTTCAGAGGAACGAAAAGCATCTCTGTTCGCTTATCTGAAATTCCTACCAATGAATTACATAAGTATTTCTATCCCTTCTTTTATTTATTATTCGAAAACACCATTATCACTTTATATCTGCCTGACTGAGATTTACAAGGTGACCATAGCTTGCTTTATACCAACAATCTCCGTGGGATTCGACCCTTACTCACGTAAGGTATTACTTGGACGACCCAGTGCACTTGGTGGTTAGTTGCATCGAAGTTGTGAATCATGGTATTGGCACCATGTTCTTGGCGCCATTGCCAGGGAAAGAAAGAGCCATGAATTTTACATAATTAAAGTGTAATCACGATTACGCGTACCAAGTTGCTCACGTTGCCAGGGATTGTTTGAGCCTGGATATCACAATTTCGTGCACCAGTTAACTAAGTGAAAATAACAACCTCTTTATACTACACTTGAGAGAATTCCAACAAGGACAGAACTTCCAATTAATCATTCCCCCGGTCAAGGCTTTTTATTTTGAATAATATAAATTCCTTTCAATTTTCATTGCACTTAATTACAATTGTTTATTTTCAGATATTCAACTCTCAAAAATTCTCGGAAAACTCATGATTAATAAATTAGCACCTTTTCTAGCAACTCGTTGGGAGACGACCTGTGACTCATACTCCCAGTATTTTTATTCTAAATTTTTGTGACAACCTTTCTAAATTGATGAGGTGGATTTTTGCTGGTTAAAAGCTATAGTCGCAACGCTGTTCTTTTATATTATAATCTCTTAATTGGTCTAATTTCTGCCACGCATCAACAGGTCTACTGAAGAAACATGGCATTGTGCACAAGGTGGCAACAGCTTACCATTCTCAGACCAATGGGCAAGCCGAAGTGTCCAACAGAGAGATAAAGTGCATCTTGGAGAAGATAGTCAAACCTCATCGGAAGGACTGGAACACTAGGCTTGTAGACGCGCTTTGGGCTTATCAGACAGCATACAAGACACCCATCGGGATGAGTCCCTTCCGCCTAGTCTATGGCAAAGTTTGTCACCTCCCAGTAGAGGTGGAACACAAGACTTTCTGAGTTGTAAGGGAATGCAACATGGGATTTGAGAAGGCTGGGGCTGAAACGAAGCTGCAACTAGCAGAACTGGAGACTCTTTGACTCGAAGCATATGATAACTCCAGACTATGCAAAGAAAAGGTGAAGGTTGTGCATGACTGGCATATCAAGAGAAGAGAATTCAGACCTGGGGAGTTAGTCCTCCTTTAAAACTCAAGGTTGAGGCTCATGCCAGGCAAGCTGCGTTCAAGATGGGAAGTCCCCTATAGAGTAGAGAAGGCAGAGCCATATGGAGTCTTCCACCTGAGTCATCCCTCAAGCTCCAAATTCATCAAGGTCAATGGATATCGCTTAAAGCTATATCATGGTGAGAAGATGAAGCACAACAAGGAGCTGGAGATCTTCCTTTTGGAGGATCCACCAACAGAAGCAGACTGAGCTTGCGGACCGTCCAATTTAAGGATGTAAAAGCAAAGTGCTAGGTGGGAGACAACCCACCATGGTATGATCGTCCCTTTTCATTCCTAATTTTATTTTATTTTGTTTTTCACAAGTATTCTTCATAATTTCTACATAATCATCTGCATTTTGCATTCTGTATTCTACATAAAAAAAAAAGCATTCGACGCGCGAGCGTCCATGACGCGTACGCATCATATGTGAATGCGAAAATTTTATGCATTGAATAGAGAGTTGGGCAGAAGTGGTGCTAGAAATGTGCCTTGCACACAAACAAGCCCATGCGTACGCGTCCCTCACGCGTGCGCGTCGCTTGCACTTTCAGCAGCCCACGCGTAAGCGTCCCTGACGCGTACGCGTGACCCTGGAAATTGGCGTAAATGGGTGTTTGGCTAGAGAGTTGTGTTGGTGTGGGGCTGGAACTGTGCTGGAAGAGATTGAGACGAGATTAATATGATAGAGGAGATTGAGACGAGAATTTCGATACCAATTTTATAGAAATCGACCCAAGATTGAACCGAACGGGCCAAACTAGGCCAACCGGACCCATATTGGGCCCTTGACCCAACCAAACTAAACCTAAAACCCTTATTTCAGCACTCTCTCTCCTCACTAAACATCAAACACGCTGGAAATGGTATGAGAGAGGGGAAGAACACTCTTCCATGGTTCTAACCCTCACTTGATCTTCAAACTACCATAACTTTTGATCCGGAGCTCCGATTGTCGCACCGTTTGTGACCACGTGTTCACCGCAAAGAGCTCTACGAAAATCACTACTTTATTCTTGAGTTAAGCCACGAATCTAGTCCAGTTTTCTCAGCCTTAAATTCAAATTTTTGGTTGAAAAGTATTGAGATTTTGGGCTCTTTAATATTATAGGACCCAACTAGCTTGAAGGAGAAGAGAAATATTATCTTCTTGATCCTTGGGTGTGGTAAGATTCTCAACCCTAGTAGAATTTATTGGTTTATGATGTTGGGTATTGAGTTGTTGTGTTTGAATATGATATTTGTGGCTTAGGTAGTGTGTATGTGAATAATGAAGCTTGATTGAGATTTTGGAAAGCTTGGAAATGGGCTTTGGTGTGATAAAAATCTGTTCTTAGAGGTGTTGAGACATTGAGAGCTTGCGAAAAAGTGATTTGGAAGTGCTCCGGGTTAAGCGGGGAAATCGGCTACGGTATGGTCTCGGTTTCCTATATCTAAAATGTAATGTGGTGTGAAAACTTAGGCTAGAGGCCCTAAGATAGGTTTTGAATGGTTGATGTTGTTGAATGGTTGAGATAAATTATGTGGTTAAGTATGTGATTATGAATATTGATGTATTGATGGTGTGATGCATGAGATATATGCATGTTTTGATATATGATTAATGGTTGATTGAGGTTGAATTGTGGGTGAAGCCATATTGATGGTGAGGGTGATATTGGTTGTATGTAATGATGGTTGATTGAAAATGGTATTGCTTGGAATTGGGATGAGAAATTATGTACTACATGGTATTGTGTTTGAAGTTGAAATTACTTGAGTGAAATTGGTTAAAATGATGGATTGGTGGACTATGATTTGATAAAAATGTTAATGTATGAGTTGAGAAGGCTTGAAGTGGTTTTTGGTATGTTTTGGTTGATTTTAAAAAGAGTTGGAATTGGTTTGTTTTGAAAATGGTACTTTGTGGTTTTGTATGAAAATGTGGTTTTTAGGCATATTTTGACGGAGCATAACTTGGACTCCTGATCCCCGATTTGTGCAAAATTTATTTAGAAATGAAATTGGATTCAGGATGTTTATGCCATTCGAAGAACGGGTGAAAAATGATTTGAAACGGAGAAGTTATGCCCGTCGGAAGATTGGGGTTTGAAATTGTGAATTCTGCAGCTTTTAACTTAGAAAAATTTTTGGCAGAAAGCACTCCCACGCGTAGGCGTGGCCGACGCGCACGCGTCGTTCTCAATTTTCACTCCCTACGTGTGCGCGTGGCCCACGCGTACGTGTCGATGAGCGAATTCGATTGGCCCAGCCAAATTCTAGAGAGTTATGCCTGAGTTGTGCTGGTTTTGTGCCTGGGGTACAAAACTAATGAGCGGATAATTTATACGCTTTTTGGCATTGTTTTTAGTATATTTTTAGTAGGATCTAGTTACTTTTAGGGATGTTTTCATTAGTTTTTATGTTAAATTCACATTTCTGGACTTTACTACGAGTTTGTGTGTTTTTCTATGATTTCAGGTATTTTCTGGCTGAAATTGAGGGACTTGAGCAAAAATCAGATTCAGAGGTTGAAAAAGGACTGCTGATGCTGTTGGATTCTGACCTCCCTGCACTAAAGTGGATTTTCTAGAGCTACATAACTCAAAATGGAGCGCTTCCAATTGCGTTGGAAAGTAGACATCCAGGGCTTTTCAGAAATATATAATAGTCCATACTTTGGCCGAGTTTAGATGACGTAAAAGGGCGTTGAATGTCAGTTCTACGCTGCTGTCTGGAGTTAAACGCCAGAAACACGTCACGAACCAGTGTTTAACGCCAGAAACACGTTACAACCTGGCGTTCAACTCCAGAAAGAGCCTCTGCACGTGTAACATTCAAGCTCAGCCCAAGCACACACCAAGTGGGCCCCGGAAGTGGATTTATGCATCAATTACTTACTTCTGTAAACCATAGTAGCTAGTTTAGTATAAATAGGACTTTTTACTATTGTATTAGACATCTTGGGACGTCTGGTTCTTAGATCATGGGGGCTGGCCATTCGACCATGCCTGAACCTTTCACTTATGTATTTTTCAACGGTAGAGTTTCTACACTCCATAGATTAAGGTATGGAGCTCTGTTGTTCCTCATGAATTAATGCAAAGTACTACTGTTTCTCTATTCAATTCAACTTATCCCGCTTCTAAGATATTCATTCGCACTTCAACATGAATGTGATGAACGTGACAATCATCATCATTCCCCCACGAACGCGTGCCTGACAACCACTTCCGTTTCACCTTAGATTGGATGATTATCTCTTGGATCTCTTAATCAGAGTCTTCATGGTATAAGCTAGATTGATGGCGGCATTCATGAGAGTCCGGAAAGTCTAAACCTTGTCTGTGGTATTCCGAGTAGGGCTCTGGGATTGAATGACTGTGACGAACTTCAAACTCGCGAGTGCTGGGCGTAGTGACAGATGCAAAAGGAGGGTGAATCCTATTCCAGTATGATCGAGAACCTCAGATGATTAGCCTGACCCAGTGCACTTGTTGGTTAGTTGTATCGAAGTTGTGAATGAAAAACGATTTATTAAGACGTGCGTACAGAGTTTTTGGCGCCGTTGCCTGAGATCACAATTTCGTGCACCAAGTTTTTGGCGCCGTTGCCGGGGATTGTTCGAGTTTGGACAACTAACGATTCATCTCGTTGCTCAGATTAGGAATTTTCTTTTTGTTTTATTTTCAAAAATTTTTCAAAAATCTTTCAAAAATTTCTCATCTATTTTCGAAAAAATAAAAATTCTTTTCAAAAATTTTATTATGTTCTTCAGAATTTTTAAGAATGAATTCTAGTGTTTCATGAAGCATGTTGAAGCCTGACTGGCTGTAAAGCCATGTCTAATTCTTTTGGATAGGGGCTTCCAACCATCAGCATAGAGGCAAGTTAATTTGATAATTAATGAGCAGTATATCTGAGTTACATTCTAAAGCTGACTGGCTATTAAGCCATGTCCAACCCTTTGATTGGAGCTTTAGGCTAATATTGAAAGATTCCTGGAATTCTTCTTAGAAATTTTGGAATCCTTATTTTTCTTTCATAAATAATTTTCGAAAAATACAAAAAAATTTTAGAAAATCATAAAAATAAAAAATATTTTGTGTTTCTTGTTTGAGTCTTGAGTCAATTTTCAAGTTTGGTGTCAATTGCATAATCATCTTGCATTTTTCGAAAAAAAATTCATGCATTCATAGTGTTCTTCATGATCTTCAAGTTGTTCTTGGTAAATCTTCTTGTTTGATCTTTGCATTTTCATGTTTTGTGTCTTTTCTTGTTTTTCATATGCATTCTTGCATTCATAGTGTCTATACATGAAAAATTTTTAAGTTTGGTGTCTTGCATGTTTTCTTTGCATTAAAAAATTTTCAAAAAAATATGTTCTTAATGTTCATCATGATCTTCATAGTGTTCTTGGTGTTCATCTTGACCTTCATAGCATTCTTGCATGCATTCATTGTTTTGATCCATAACTTTCATGCATTAGGTCTTTTTCATGTTTTTCTCTTTCATCATTAAAAATTCAAAAATCAAAAAAATATATCTTTTCTTTTTTCTCTCATAAATTTCAAAAATTTGGATTGACTTTTTCAAAAATTTTTAAAATTCAATTGTTTCTTATGAGTCAAATCAAATTTTCAATTTAAAAATCTTATCTTTTTCAAAATCTTTTTCACAAATCAAATCTTTTTCATTTTTCTTAGTTATTTTCGAAAATTTTAAAAATATTTTTTAAAAATCTTTTTCTTATCTTTATCACATAATTTTCGAAAATAACATCATCAATTAATGTTTTGATTCAAAAATTTCAAGTTTGTTACTTACTTGTTAAGAAAGATGCAAACTTTAAGTTCTAGAATCATATTTTGTGATTTCTTGTGAATCAAGTCATGAATTGTGATTTTAAAAATTAAATCTTTTTCAAAACCAATTTCAATCATATCTTTTCAAAAATATATTTTTATCTTATCTTTTTCAAAATCATATCTTTTTCAAA
Source organism: Arachis ipaensis (assembly GCF_000816755.2). Lineage (NCBI taxonomy): Eukaryota > Viridiplantae > Streptophyta > Magnoliopsida > Fabales > Fabaceae > Arachis > Arachis ipaensis. The sequence continues at coordinate 119,879,061 of NC_029793.2, forward strand.
AATTTGATTTTAAAATATCTTTTCTAACTTCTTATCTTCTTATCTTTTCAAAATTGATTTTCAAAATTTGTTTCAACTAACTAACTAACTTTTTGTTTGTTTCTTATCTTTTTCAAAACTACCTAACTAACTCTCTCTCTCTAATTTTCGAAAATATCTCCCTCTTTTTCAAAAATTCTTTTTAATTAACTAATTGTTTCAAAATTCAATTTTAATTTATTTCTTCTTTTAATTTTCGAAAATTACTAACCATTTTTCAAAAATAATTTTCGAAAATTCTCTTTCTCTCTCATCTCATTCTATTTATTTATTCATCTACTAACACTTTTCTTCATCTCACATCTCTGCTCTCCTCACCCTTGTGTTTCTTTCTTTACACTACATTCTTTTCTTCTTCTACTCACACAGGGGAACCTCTATACCTGGGCAGAAAGGATCCCTATTATTATTATTTTTCTGTTCTCTTCTTTTTTATATGAGTAGGAGCAAGGACAAGAACATTCTTGTTGAAGCAGATCCAGAACCTGAAAGGACTCTGAAGAGAAAAATAAAAGAAGCTAAATTACAACAATCCAGCAAGCACCTTTCAGAAATTTTCGAACAAGAAGAGGAGATGGCAGCCGAAAATAATAATAAT